>NC_133048.1:6809375-6980000 GCF_048771995.1 Taeniopygia guttata | reverse complement strand
CTAACCCTAACCCTAACCCTAACCCTAACCCTAACCCTAACCCTAACCCTAACCCTAACCCTAACCCTAACCCTAACCCTAACCCTAACCCTAACCCTAACCCTAACCCTAACCCTAACCCTAACCCTAACCCTAACCCTAACCCTAACCCTAACCCTAACCCTAACCCTAACCCTAACCCTAACCCTAACCCTAACCCTAACCCTAACCCTAACCCTAACCCTAACCCTAACCCTAACCCTAACCCTAACCCTAACCCTAACCCTAACCCTAACCCTAACCCTAACCCTAACCCTAACCCTAACCCTAACCCTAACCCTAACCCTAACCCTAACCCTAACCCTAACCCTAACCTAACCCTAACCCTAACCCTAACCCTAACCCTAACCCTAACCCTAACCCTAACCCTAACCCTAACCCTAACCCTAACCCTAACCCTAACCCTAACCCTAACCCTAACCCTAACCCTAACCCTAACCCTAACCCTAACCCTAACCCTAACCCTAACCCTAACCCTAACCCTAACCCTAACCCTAACCTAACCCTAACCCTAACCCTAACCCTAACCCTAACCCTAACCCTAACCCTAACCCTAACCCTAACCCTAACCCTAACCCTAACCCTAACCCTAACCCTAACCCTAACCCTAACCCTAACCCTAACCCTAACCCTAACCCTAACCCTAACCCTAACCCTAACCCTAACCCTAACCCTAACCCTAACCCTAACCCTAACCCTAACCCTAACCCTAACCCTAACCCTAACCCTAACCCTAACCCTAACCCTAACCCTAACCCTAACCCTAACCCTAACCCTAACCCTAACCCTAACCCTAACCCTAACCCTAACCCTAACCCTAACCCTAACCCTAACCCTAACCCTAACCCTAACCCTAACCCTAACCCTAACCCTAACCCTAACCCTAACCCTAACCCTAACCCTAACCCTAACCCTAACCCTAACCCTAACCCTAACCCTAACCCTAACCCTAACCCTAACCCTAACCCTAACCCTAACCCTAACCCTAACCCTAACCCTAACCCTAACCCTAACCCTAACCCTAACCCTAACCCTAACCCTAACCCTAACCCTAACCCTAACCCTAACCCTAACCCTAACCCTAACCCTAACCCTAACCCTAACCCTAACCCTAACCCTAACCCTAACCCTAACCCTAACCCTAACCCTAACCCTAACCCTAACCCTAACCCTAACCCTAACCCTAACCCTAACCCTAACCCTAACCCTAACCCTAACCCTAACCCTAACCCTAACCCTAACCCTAACCCTAACCCTAACCCTAACCCTAACCCTAACCCTAACCCTAACCCTAACCCTAACCCTAACCCTAACCCTAACCCTAACCCTAACCCTAACCCTAACCCTAACCCTAACCCTAACCCTAACCCTAACCCTAACCCTAACCCTAACCCTAACCCTAACCCTAACCCTAACCCTAACCCTAACCCTAACCCTAACCCTAACCCTAACCCTAACCCTAACCCTAACCCTAACCCTAACCCTAACCCTAACCCTAACCCTAACCCTAACCCTAACCCTAACCCTAACCCTAACCCTAACCCTAACCCTAACCCTAACCCTAACCCTAACCCTAACCCTAACCCTAACCCTAACCCTAACCCTAACCCTAACCCTAACCCTAACCCTAACCCTAACCCTAACCCTAACCCTAACCCTAACCCTAACCCTAACCCTAACCTAACCCTAACCCTAACCCTAACCCTAACCCTAACCCTAACCCTAACCCTAACCCTAACCCTAACCCTAACCCTAACCCTAACCCTAACCCTAACCCTAACCCTAACCCTAACCCTAACCCTAACCCTAACCCTAACCCTAACCCTAACCCTAACCCTAACCCTAACCCTAACCCTAACCCTAACCCTAACCCTAACCCTAACCCTAACCCTAACCCTAACCCTAACCCTAACCCTAACCCTAACCCTAACCCTAACCCTAACCCTAACCCTAACCCTAACCCTAACCCTAACCCTAACCCTAACCCTAACCCTAACCCTAACCTAACCCTAACCCTAACCCTAACCCTAACCCTAACCCTAACCCTAACCCTAACCCTAACCCTAACCCTAACCCTAACCCTAACCCTAACCCTAACCCTAACCCTAACCCTAACCCTAACCCTAACCCTACCCTAACCCTAACCCTAACCCTAACCCTAACCCTAACCCTAACCCTAACCCTAACCCTAACCCTAACCCTAACCCTAACCCTAACCCTAACCCTAACCCTAACCCTAACCCTAACCCTAACCCTAACCCTAACCCTAACCCTAACCCTAACCCTAACCCTAACCCTAACCCTAACCCTAACCCTAACCCTAACCCTAACCCTAACCCTAACCCTAACCCTAACCCTAACCCTAACCCTAACCCTAACCCTAACCCTAACCCTAACCCTAACCCTAACCCTAACCCTAACCCTAACCCTAACCCTAACCCTAACCCTAACCCTAACCCTAACCCTAACCCTAACCCTAACCCTAACCCTAACCCTAACCCTAACCCTAACCCTAACCCTAACCCTAACCCTAACCCTAACCCTAACCCTAACCCTAACCCTAACCCTAACCCTAACCCTAACCCTAACCCTAACCCTAACCCTAACCCTAACCCTAACCCTAACCCTAACCCTAACCCTAACCCTAACCCTAACCCTAACCCTAACCCTAACCCTAACCCTAACCCTAACCCTAACCCTAACCCTAACCCTAACCCTAACCCTAACCCTAACCCTAACCCTAACCCTAACCCTAACCCTAACCCTAACCCTAACCCTAACCCTAACCCTAACCCTAACCCTAACCCTAACCCTAACCCTAACCCTAACCCTAACCCTAACCCTAACCCTAACCCTAACCCTAACCCTAACCCTAACCCTAACCCTAACCCTAACCCTAACCCTAACCCTAACCCTAACCCTAACCCTAACCCTAACCCTAACCCTAACCCTAACCCTAACCCTAACCCTAACCCTAACCCTAACCCTAACCCTAACCCTAACCCTAACCCTAACCCTAACCCTAACCCTAACCCTAACCCTAACCCTAACCCTAACCCTAACCCTAACCCTAACCCTAACCCTAACCCTAACCCTAACCCTAACCTAACCCTAACCCTAACCCTAACCCTAACCCTAACCCTAACCCTAACCCTAACCCTAACCCTAACCCTAACCCTAACCCTAACCCTAACCCTAACCCTAACCCTAACCCTAACCCTAACCCTAACCCTAACCCTAACCCTAACCCTAACCCTAACCCTAACCTAACCCTAACCCTAACCCTAACCCTAACCCTAACCCTAACCCTAACCCTAACCCTAACCCTAACCCTAACCCTAACCCTAACCCTAACCCTAACCCTAACCCTAACCCTAACCCTAACCCTAACCCTAACCCTAACCCTAACCCTAACCCTAACCCTAACCCTAACCCTAACCCTAACCCTAACCCTAACCCTAACCCTAACCCTAACCCTAACCCTAACCCTAACCCTAACCCTAACCCTAACCCTAACCCTAACCCTAACCCTAACCCTAACCCTAACCCTAACCTAACCCTAACCCTAACCCTAACCCTAACCCTAACCCTAACCCTAACCCTAACCCTAACCCTAACCCTAACCCTAACCCTAACCCTAACCCTAACCCTAACCCTAACCCTAACCCTAACCCTAACCCTAACCCTAACCCTAACCCTAACCCTAACCCTAACCCTAACCCTAACCCTAACCCTAACCCTAACCCTAACCCTAACCCTAACCCTAACCCTAACCCTAACCCTAACCCTAACCCTAACCCTAACCCTAACCCTAACCCTAACCCTAACCCTAACCCTAACCCTAACCCTAACCCTAACCCTAACCCTAACCCTAACCCTAACCCTAACCCTAACCCTAACCCTAACCCTAACCCTAACCCTAACCCTAACCCTAACCCTAACCCTAACCCTAACCCTAACCCTAACCCTAACCCTAACCCTAACCCTAACCCTAACCCTAACCCTAACCCTAACCCTAACCCTAACCCTAACCCTAACCCTAACCCTAACCCTAACCCTAACCCTAACCCTAACCCTAACCCTAACCCTAACCCTAACCCTAACCCTAACCCTAACCCTAACCCTAACCCTAACCCTAACCCTAACCCTAACCCTAACCCTAACCCTAACCCTAACCCTAACCCTAACCCTAACCCTAACCCTAACCCTAACCCTAACCCTAACCCTAACCCTAACCCTAACCCTAACCCTAACCCTAACCCTAACCCTAACCCTAACCCTAACCCTAACCCTAACCCTAACCCTAACCCTAACCCTAACCCTAACCCTAACCCTAACCCTAACCCTAACCCTAACCCTAACCCTAACCCTAACCCTAACCCTAACCCTAACCCTAACCCTAACCCTAACCCTAACCCTAACCCTAACCCTAACCCTAACCCTAACCCTAACCCTAACCCTAACCCTAACCCTAACCCTAACCCTAACCCTAACCCTAACCCTAACCCTAACCCTAACCCTAACCCTAACCCTAACCCTAACCCTAACCCTAACCCTAACCCTAACCCTAACCCTAACCCTAACCCTAACCCTAACCCTAACCCTAACCCTAACCCTAACCCTAACCCTAACCCTAACCCTAACCCTAACCCTAACCCTAACCCTAACCCTAACCCTAACCCTAACCCTAACCCTAACCCTAACCCTAACCCTAACCCTAACCCTAACCCTAACCCTAACCCTAACCCTAACCCTAACCCTAACCCTAACCCTAACCCTAACCCTAACCCTAACCCTAACCCTAACCCTAACCCTAACCCTAACCCTAACCCTAACCCTAACCCTAACCCTAACCCTAACCCTAACCCTAACCCTAACCCTAACCCTAACCCTAACCCTAACCCTAACCCTAACCCTAACCCTAACCCTAACCCTAACCCTAACCCTAACCCTAACCCTAACCCTAACCCTAACCCTAACCCTAACCCTAACCCTAACCCTAACCCTAACCCTAACCCTAACCCTAACCCTAACCCTAACCCTAACCCTAACCCTAACCCTAACCCTAACCCTAACCCTAACCCTAACCCTAACCCTAACCCTAACCCTAACCCTAACCCTAACCCTAACCCTAACCCTAACCCTAACCCTAACCCTAACCCTAACCCTAACCCTAACCCTAACCCTAACCCTAACCCTAACCCTAACCCTAACCCTAACCCTAACCCTAACCCTAACCCTAACCCTAACCCTAACCCTAACCCTAACCCTAACCCTAACCCTAACCCTAACCCTAACCCTAACCCTAACCCTAACCCTAACCCTAACCCTAACCCTAACCCTAACCCTAACCCTAACCCTAACCCTAACCCTAACCCTAACCCTAACCCTAACCCTAACCCTAACCCTAACCCTAACCCTAACCCTAACCCTAACCCTAACCCTAACCCTAACCCTAACCCTAACCCTAACCCTAACCCTAACCCTAACCCTAACCCTAACCCTAACCCTAACCCTAACCCTAACCCTAACCCTAACCCTAACCCTAACCCTAACCCTAACCCTAACCCTAACCCTAACCCTAACCCTAACCCTAACCCTAACCCTAACCCTAACCCTAACCCTAACCCTAACCCTAACCCTAACCCTAACCCTAACCCTAACCCTAACCCTAACCCTAACCCTAACCCTAACCCTAACCCTAACCCTAACCCTAACCCTAACCCTAACCCTAACCCTAACCCTAACCCTAACCCTAACCCTAACCCTAACCCTAACCCTAACCCTAACCCTAACCCTAACCCTAACCCTAACCCTAACCCTAACCCTAACCCTAACCCTAACCCTAACCCTAACCCTAACCCTAACCCTAACCCTAACCCTAACCCTAACCCTAACCCTAACCCTAACCCTAACCCTAACCCTAACCCTAACCCTAACCCTAACCCTAACCCTAACCCTAACCCTAACCCTAACCCTAACCCTAACCCTAACCCTAACCCTAACCCTAACCCTAACCCTAACCCTAACCCTAACCCTAACCCTAACCCTAACCCTAACCCTAACCCTAACCCTAACCCTAACCCTAACCCTAACCCTAACCCTAACCCTAACCCTAACCCTAACCCTAACCCTAACCCTAACCCTAACCCTAACCCTAACCCTAACCCTAACCCTAACCCTAACCCTAACCCTAACCCTAACCCTAACCCTAACCCTAACCCTAACCCTAACCCTAACCCTAACCCTAACCCTAACCCTAACCCTAACCCTAACCCTAACCCTAACCCTAACCCTAACCCTAACCCTAACCCTAACCCTAACCCTAACCCTAACCCTAACCCTAACCCTAACCCTAACCCTAACCCTAACCCTAACCCTAACCCTAACCCTAACCCTAACCCTAACCCTAACCCTAACCCTAACCCTAACCCTAACCCTAACCCTGTGCACAGATCTTCAGGTGGATCTGTGCACTCTTGTACAACGAGCAGGACACCACAAAACAGAGAGCACAGACGTCTGACAGCAGTTTGAAGCTTGCCTAGGAAAGAGTAGTGTTTTTGGAGTGTTCAGCAAATATATGTTTCTGGTCAAGGGCGGGATGCGTGCACAGTGCTGGCAAGCTTTCTCCCTGCGAGACACGCTGGAAAAGCTTTTCGCTATGTTGCAGTCCGCTAGAGACGCAGACTTCGGCTCTCCGCAGCTGTCCGCAGGGAAGCGGCGGTTGCCGGCGTCTTTCTGCCGAAGCCGCGCTTTGCAGCCTACAAGTGCGGTTCACGTCAGCGGTGCTCCTAGTAGCCGCTTCTTCGCCTCCGGCAGCCGGGGAGAGCGGTTGGCTTCTGAGAGGCGAAGAACGAAACCGGCTTGTGTGCGCAGCCTTGGCACTGCTAGAGGACAGTGGCTGCAGCTGCCAGCCCTTTCAGTTCACCTCTGGCATGCTTCTGGCTGGTGCTCCAGGACGACTTTCCTGCGTTTTGACTTGGTCCTGATGCAGACGAATCTGGAGATTTCTAGTTCGTGCCCTGAGCTTCCGAGATGCAGAGAAGAAGGGCTGCGCTGAGTTGCTCGGGAAGCAAGGACATAGACAGCGCCTTGTGTTTGGGAGTGAGAAGCTGCTGATTTTTTACAATTGACTTCGCTGTGCACTGAATGCCAGGGTGAGCTGAGCACACTTCTACAACGAGCAGGGCAGCAGAAAACAGAGAGCACGGATGTCTGACAGCAGTTTGAAGCTTGCCTAGGAAAGAGTAGTGTTTTTGGAGTGTTCAGCAAATCCATGTTTCTGGGCAAGGGCGGGATGTGTGCACTGTGCTGGCAAGCTTTCTCCCTGCGAGACACGCTGGAAAAGCTTTTCGCTATGATGCAGTCCGCTAGAGACGCAGACTCCGGCTCTCCGCAGCTGTCCGCAGGGAAGCGGCGGTTGCCGGCGTCTTTCTGCCGAAGCCGCGCTTTGCAGCCTACAAGTGCGGATCACGTCAGCGGTGCTCCTAGTAGCCGCTTCTTCGCCTCCGGCAGCCGGGGAGAGCGGTTGGCTTCTGAGAGGCGAAGAACGAAACCGGCTTGTGTGCGCTGCCTTGGCACTGCTAGAGGACGGTGGCTGCAGCTGCCAGCCCTTTCAGTTCACCCCTGGGATGCTTCTGGCAAGTGCTCCAGGACGACTTTCCTGCGTTTTGACTTGGTCCTGATGCAGACGAATCTGGAGAATTCTTGTTCGTACCCTGAGCTTCCGAGATGCAGAGAACTCGAGGGCAGCTGCAGAAAAGAAGGGCTGTGCTGAGTTGCTCGGGAAGCAAGGACATAGACAGCGCCTTGTGTTTGGGAGTGAGCAGCTGCTGGTTTTTTGCAATTGACTTCGCTGTGCACTGAATGCCAGGGTGAGCTGAGCACACTTCTACAACGAGCAGGGCAGCAGAAAACAGAGAGCACGGATGTCTGGCAGCAGTTTGAAGCTTGCCTAGGAAAGAGTAGTGTTTTTGGAGTGTTCAGCAAATCCATGTTTCTGGGCAAGGGCGGGATGTGTGCACTGTGCTGGCAAGCTTTCTCCCTGCGAGACACGCTGGAAAAGCTTTTCGCTATGATGCAGTCCGCTAGAGACGCAGACTCCGGCTCTCCGCAGCTGTCCGCAGGGAAGCGGCGGTTGCCGGCGTCTTTCTGCCGAAGCCGCGCTTTGCAGCCTACAAGTTTGGTTCACGTCAGCGGTGCTCCTAGTAGCCGCTTCTTCGCCTCCGGCAGCCGGGGAGAGCGGTTGGCTTCTGAGAGGCGAAGAACGAAACCGGCTTGTGTGCGCTGCCTTGGCACTGCTAGAGGACGGTGGCTGCAGCTGCCAGCCCTTTCAGTTCACCCCTGGGATGCTTCTGGCAAGTGCTCCAGGACGACTTTCCTGCGTTTTGACTTGGTCCTGATGCAGACGAATCTGGAGAATTCTTGTTCGTACCCTGAGCTTCCGAGATGCAGAGAACTCGAGGGCAGCTGCAGAAAAGAAGGGCTGTGGTGAGTTGCTCGGGAAGCAAGGACATAGACAGCGCCTTGTGTTTGGGAGTGAGCAGCTGCTGGTTTTTTGCAATTGACTTCGCTGTGCACTGAATGCCAGGGTGAGCTGAGCACACTTCTACAACGAGCAGGGCAGCAGAAAACAGAGAGCACGGATGTCTGACAGCAGTTTGAAGCTTGCCTAGGAAAGAGTAGTGTTTTTGGAGTGTTCAGCAAATCCATGTTTCTGGGCAAGGGCGGGATGTGTGCACTGTGCTGGCAAGCTTTCTCCCTGCGAGACACGCTGGAAAAGCTTTTCGCTATGATGCAGTCCGCTAGAGACGCAGACTCCGGCTCTCCGCAGCTGTCCGCAGGGAAGCGGCGGTTGCCGGCGTCTTTCTGCCGAAGCCGCGCTTTGCAGCCTACAAGTGCGGTTCACGTCAGCGGTGCTCCTAGTAGCCGCTTCTTCGCCTCCGGCAGCCGGGGAGAGCGGTTGGCTTCTGAGAGGCGAAGAACGAAACCGGCTTGTGTGCGCAGCCTTGGCACTGCTAGAGGACAGTGGCTGCAGCTGCCAGCCCTTTCAGTTCACCTCTGGCATGCTTCTGGCTGGTGCTCCAGGACGACTTTCCTGCGTTTTGACTTGGTCCTGATGCAGACGAATCTGGAGATTTCTAGTTCGTGCCCTGAGCTTCCGAGATGCAGAGAAGAAGGGCTGCGCTGAGTTGCTCGGGAAGCAAGGACATAGACAGCGCCTTGTGTTTGGGAGTGAGCAGCTGCTGGTTTTTTGCAATTGACTTCGCTGTGCACTGAATGCCAGGGTGAGCTGAGCACACTTCTACAACGAGCAGGGCAGCAGAAAACAGAGAGCACGGATGTCTGACAGCAGTTTGAAGCTTGCCTAGGAAAGAGTAGTGTTTTTGGAGTGTTCAGCAAATCCATGTTTCTGGGCAAGGGCGGGATGTGTGCACTGTGCTGGCAAGCTTTCTCCCTGCGAGACACGCTGGAAAAGCTTTTCGCTATGATGCAGTCCGCTAGAGACGCAGACTCCGGCTCTCCGCAGCTGTCCGCAGGGAAGCGGCGGTTGCCGGCGTCTTTCTGCCGAAGCCGCGCTTTGCAGCCTACAAGTGCGGTTCACGTCAGCGGTGCTCCTAGTAGCCGCTTCTTCGCCTCCGGCAGCCGGGGAGAGCGGTTGGCTTCTGAGAGGCGAAGAACGAAACCGGCTTGTGTGCGCTGCCTTGGCACTGCTAGAGGACGGTGGCTGCAGCTGCCAGCCCTTTCAGTTCACCCCTGGGATGCTTCTGGCAAGTGCTCCAGGACGACTTTCCTGCGTTTTGACTTGGTCCTGATGCAGACGAATCTGGAGAATTCTTGTTCGTACCCTGAGCTTCCGAGATGCAGAGAACTCGAGGGCAGCTGCAGAAAAGAAGGGCTGTGCTGAGTTGCTCGGGAAGCAAGGACATAGACAGCGCCTTGTGTTTGGGAGTGAGCAGCTGCTGGTTTTTTGCAATTGACTTCGCTGTGCACTGAATGCCAGGGTGAGCTGAGCACACTTCTACAACGAGCAGGGCAGCAGAAAACAGAGAGCACGGATGTCTGGCAGCAGTTTGAAGCTTGCCTAGGAAAGAGTAGTGTTTTTGGGGTGTTTAGCAAATCCATGTTTCTGGGCAAGGGCGGGATGTGTGCACTGTGCTGGCAAGCTTTCTCCCTGCGAGACACGCTGGAAAAGCTTTTCGCTATGATGCAGTCCGCTAGAGACGCAGACTCCGGCTCTCCGCAGCTGTCCGCAGGGAAGCGGCGGTTGCCGGCGTCTTTCTGCCGAAGCCGCGCTTTGCAGCCTACAAGTTTGGTTCACGTCAGCGGTGCTCCTAGTAGCCGCTTCTTCGCCTCCGGCAGCCGGGGAGAGCGGTTGGCTTCTGAGAGGCGAAGAACGAAACCGGCTTGTGTGCGCTGCCTTGGCACTGCTAGAGGACGGTGGCTGCAGCTGCCAGCCCTTTCAGTTCACCCCTGGGATGCTTCTGGCAAGTGCTCCAGGACGACTTTCCTGCGTTTTGACTTGGTCCTGATGCAGACGAATCTGGAGAATTCTTGTTCGTACCCTGAGCTTCCGAGATGCAGAGAACTCGAGGGCAGCTGCAGAAAAGAAGGGCTGTGGTGAGTTGCTCGGGAAGCAAGGACATAGACAGCGCCTTGTGTTTGGGAGTGAGCAGCTGCTGGTTTTTTGCAATTGACTTCGCTGTGCACTGAATGCCAGGGTGAGCTGAGCACACTTCTACAACGAGCAGGGCAGCAGAAAACAGAGAGCACGGATGTCTGACAGCAGTTTGAAGCTTGCCTAGGAAAGAGTAGTGTTTTTGGAGTGTTCAGCAAATCCATGTTTCTGGGCAAGGGCGGGATGTGTGCACTGTGCTGGCAAGCTTTCTCCCTGCGAGACACGCTGGAAAAGCTTTTCGCTATGATGCAGTCCGCTAGAGACGCAGACTCCGGCTCTCCGCAGCTGTCCGCAGGGAAGCGGCGGTTGCCGGCGTCTTTCTGCCGAAGCCGCGCTTTGCAGCCTACAAGTGCGGTTCACGTCAGCGGTGCTCCTAGTAGCCGCTTCTTCGCCTCCGGCAGCCGGGGAGAGCGGTTGGCTTCTGAGAGGCGAAGAACGAAACCGGCTTGTGTGCGCTGCCTTGGCACTGCTAGAGGACGGTGGCTGCAGCTGCCAGCCCTTTCAGTTCACCCCTGGGATGCTTCTGGCAAGTGCTCCAGGACGACTTTCCTGCGTTTTGACTTGGTCCTGATGCAGACGAATCTGGAGAATTCTTGTTCGTACCCTGAGCTTCCGAGATGCAGAGAAGAAGGGCTGCGCTGAGTTGCTCGGGAAGCAAGGACATAGACAGCGCCTTGTGTTTGGGAGTGAGCAGCTGCTGGTTTTTTGCAATTGACTTCGCTGTGCACTGAATGCCAGGGTGAGCTGAGCACACTTCTACAACGAGCAGGGCAGCAGAAAACAGAGAGCACGGATGTCTGACAGCAGTTTGAAGCTTGCCTAGGAAAGAGTAGTGTTTTTGGAGTGTTCAGCAAATCCATGTTTCTGGGCAAGGGCGGGATGTGTGCACTGTGCTGGCAAGCTTTCTCCCTGCGAGACACGCTGGAAAAGCTTTTCGCTATGATGCAGTCCGCTAGAGACGCAGACTCCGGCTCTCCGCAGCTGTCCGCAGGGAAGCGGCGGTTGCCGGCGTCTTTCTGCCGAAGCCGCGCTTTGCAGCCTACAAGTGCGGTTCACGTCAGCGGTGCTCCTAGTAGCCGCTTCTTCGCCTCCGGCAGCCGGGGAGAGCGGTTGGCTTCTGAGAGGCGAAGAACGAAACCGGCTTGTGTGCGCAGCCTTGGCACTGCTAGAGGACAGTGGCTGCAGCTGCCAGCCCTTTCAGTTCACCTCTGGCATGCTTCTGGCTGGTGCTCCAGGACGACTTTCCTGCGTTTTGACTTGGTCCTGATGCAGACGAATCTGGAGATTTCTAGTTCGTGCCCTGAGCTTCCGAGATGCAGAGAAGAAGGGCTGCGCTGAGTTGCTCGGGAAGCAAGGACATAGACAGCGCCTTGTGTTTGGGAGTGAGCAGCTGCTGGTTTTTTGCAATTGACTTCGCTGTGCACTGAATGCCAGGGTGAGCTGAGCACACTTCTACAACGAGCAGGGCAGCAGAAAACAGAGAGCACGGATGTCTGACAGCAGTTTGAAGCTTGCCTAGGAAAGAGTAGTGTTTTTGGAGTGTTCAGCAAATCCATGTTTCTGGGCAAGGGCGGGATGTGTGCACTGTGCTGGCAAGCTTTCTCCCTGCGAGACACGCTGGAAAAGCTTTTCGCTATGATGCAGTCCGCTAGAGACGCAGACTCCGGCTCTCCGCAGCTGTCCGCAGGGAAGCGGCGGTTGCCGGCGTCTTTCTGCCGAAGCCGCGCTTTGCAGCCTACAAGTGCGGTTCACGTCAGCGGTGCTCCTAGTAGCCGCTTCTTCGCCTCCGGCAGCCGGGGAGAGCGGTTGGCTTCTGAGAGGCGAAGAACGAAACCGGCTTGTGTGCGCTGCCTTGGCACTGCTAGAGGACGGTGGCTGCAGCTGCCAGCCCTTTCAGTTCACCCCTGGGATGCTTCTGGCAAGTGCTCCAGGACGACTTTCCTGCGTTTTGACTTGGTCCTGATGCAGACGAATCTGGAGAATTCTTGTTCGTACCCTGAGCTTCCGAGATGCAGAGAACTCGAGGGCAGCTGCAGAAAAGAAGGGCTGTGCTGAGTTGCTCGGGAAGCAAGGACATAGACAGCGCCTTGTGTTTGGGAGTGAGCAGCTGCTGGTTTTTTGCAATTGACTTCGCTGTGCACTGAATGCCAGGGTGAGCTGAGCACACTTCTACAACGAGCAGGGCAGCAGAAAACAGAGAGCACGGATGTCTGGCAGCAGTTTGAAGCTTGCCTAGGAAAGAGTAGTGTTTTTGGGGTGTTTAGCAAATCCATGTTTCTGGGCAAGGGCGGGATGTGTGCACTGTGCTGGCAAGCTTTCTCCCTGCGAGACACGCTGGAAAAGCTTTTCGCTATGATGCAGTCCGCTAGAGACGCAGACTCCGGCTCTCCGCAGCTGTCCGCAGGGAAGCGGCGGTTGCCGGCGTCTTTCTGCCGAAGCCGCGCTTTGCAGCCTACAAGTTTGGTTCACGTCAGCGGTGCTCCTAGTAGCCGCTTCTTCGCCTCCGGCAGCCGGGGAGAGCGGTTGGCTTCTGAGAGGCGAAGAACGAAACCGGCTTGTGTGCGCTGCCTTGGCACTGCTAGAGGACGGTGGCTGCAGCTGCCAGCCCTTTCAGTTCACCCCTGGGATGCTTCTGGCAAGTGCTCCAGGACGACTTTCCTGCGTTTTGACTTGGTCCTGATGCAGACGAATCTGGAGAATTCTTGTTCGTACCCTGAGCTTCCGAGATGCAGAGAACTCGAGGGCAGCTGCAGAAAAGAAGGGCTGTGGTGAGTTGCTCGGGAAGCAAGGACATAGACAGCGCCTTGTGTTTGGGAGTGAGAAGCTGCTGATTTTTTACAATTGACTTCGCTGTGCACTGAATGCCAGGGTGAGCTGAGCACACTTCTACAACGAGCAGGGCAGCAGAAAACAGAGAGCACGGATGTCTGGCAGCAGTTTGAAGCTTGCCTAGGAAAGAGTAGTGTTTTTGGAGTGTTCAGCAAATCCATGTTTCTGGGCAAGGGCGGGATGTGTGCACTGTGCTGGCAAGCTTTCTCCCTGCGAGACACGCTGGAAAAGCTTTTCGCTATGATGCAGTCCGCTAGAGACGCAGACTCCGGCTCTCCGCAGCTGTCCGCAGGGAAGCGGCGGTTGCCGGCGTCTTTCTGCCGAAGCCGCGCTTTGCAGCCTACAAGTGCGGTTCACGTCAGCGGTGCTCCTAGTAGCCGCTTCTTCGCCTCCGGCAGCCGGGGAGAGCGGTTGGCTTCTGAGAGGCGAAGAACGAAACCGGCTTGTGTGCGCTGCCTTGGCACTGCTAGAGGACGGTGGCTGCAGCTGCCAGCCCTTTCAGTTCACCCCTGGGATGCTTCTGGCAAGTGCTCCAGGACGACTTTCCTGCGTTTTGACTTGGTCCTGATGCAGACGAATCTGGAGAATTCTTGTTCGTACCCTGAGCTTCCGAGATGCAGAGAACTCGAGGGCAGCTGCAGAAAAGAAGGGCTGTGCTGAGTTGCTCGGGAAGCAAGGACATAGACAGCGCCTTGTGTTTGGGAGTGAGCAGCTGCTGGTTTTTTGCAATTGACTTCGCTGTGCACTGAATGCCAGGGTGAGCTGAGCACACTTCTACAACGAGCAGGGCAGCAGAAAACAGAGAGCACGGATGTCTGACAGCAGTTTGAAGCTTGCCTAGGAAAGAGTAGTGTTTTTGGAGTGTTCAGCAAATCCATGTTTCTGGGCAAGGGCGGGATGTGTGCACTGTGCTGGCAAGCTTTCTCCCTGCGAGACACGCTGGAAAAGCTTTTCGCTATGATGCAGTCCGCTAGAGACGCAGACTCCGGCTCTCCGCAGCTGTCCGCAGGGAAGCGGCGGTTGCCGGCGTCTTTCTTCCGAAGCCGCGCTTTGCAGCCTACAAGTGCGGTTTATGTCAGCGGTGCTCCTAGTAGCCGCTTCTTCAGCTCCGGCAGCCGGGGAGAGCGGTTGGCTTCTGAGAGGCGAAGAACGAAACCGGCTTGTGTGCGCTGCCTTGGCACTGCTAGAGGACGGTGGCTGCAGCTGCCAGCCCTTTCAGTTCACCCCTGGGATGCTTCTGGCAAGTGCTCCAGGACGACTTTCCTGCGATTTGACTTGGTCCTGATGCAGACGAATCTGGAGAATTCTTGTTCGTACCCTGAGCTTTCGAGATGCAGAGAACTCGAGGGCAGCTGCAGAAAAGAAGGGCTGTGCTGAGTTGCTCGGGAAGCAAGGACATAGACAGCGCCTTGTGTTTGGGAGTGAGCAGCTGCTGGTTTTTTGCAATTGACTTCGCTGTGCACTGAATGCCAGGGTGAGCTGAGCACACTTCTACAACGAGCAGGGCAGCAGAAAACAGAGAGCACGGATGTCTGACAGCAGTTTGAAGCTTGCCTAGGAAAGAGTAGTGTTTTTGGAGTGTTCAGCAAACACATGTTTCTGGGCGGGAGCGGGATGTGTGCACTGTGCTGGCAAGCTTTCTCCCTGCGAGACACGCTGGAAAAGCTTTTCGCTATGATGCAGTCCGCTAGAGACGCAGACTCCGGCTCTCCGCAGCTGTCCGCAGGGAAGCGGCGGTTGCCGGCGTCTTTCTGCCGAAGCCGCGCTTTGCAGCCTACAAGTGCGGTTCACGTCAGCGGTGCACCTAGTAGTCGCTTCTTCAGCTCCGGCAGCCGGAGAGAGCAGTTGGCTTCTGAGAGGCGAAGAACGTAATCGGCTTGTGTGCGTTGCCGTGGCACTGCTAGAGGACGGTGGCTGCAGCTGCCAGCCCTTTCAGTTTTCCTCTGGGATGCTTCTGGCAGGTGCTCCAGGACGACTTTCCTGCGTTTTGACTTGGTCCTGATGCAGACGAATCTGGAGAATTCTTGTTCGTGCCCTGAGTTTACGAGTTGCAGAGATCTCGATGGCAGCTGGAGAAAAGAAGAGCTGTGCTGAATTGCTCGGGAAGCAAGGAGATAGACAGCGCCTTATGTTTGCGAGTGAGCAGCTGCTGGTTTTTTGCAGTTAATTTCGCTGTGCACTGAATTTCAGGTGGAGCTGTGCACTCTTCTACAACGAGCAGGACAGCAGAAAACAGAGAGCACAGATGTCTGACAGCAGTTTGAAGCTTGCCTAGGAAAGACCAGTGTTTTTGGAGTGTTCAGCAAATCCATGTTTCTGGGCAAGGGCGGGATGTGTGCACTGTGCTGGCAAGCTTTCTCCCTGCGAGACACGCTGGAAAAGCTTTTCGCTATGATGCAGTCCGCTAGAGACGCAGACTCCGGCTCTCCGCAGCTGTCCGCAGGGAAGCGGCGGTTGCCGGCGTCTTTCTGCCGAAGCCGCGCTTTGCAGCCTACAAGTTTGGTTCACGTCAGCGGTGCTCCTAGTAGCCGCTTCTTCGCCTCCGGCAGCCGGGGAGAGCGGTTGGCTTCTGAGAGGCGAAGAACGAAACCGGCTTGTGTGCGCTGCCTTGGCACTGCTAGAGGACGGTGGCTGCAGCTGCCAGCCCTTTCAGTTCACCCCTGGGATGCTTCTGGCAAGTGCTCCAGGACGACTTTCCTGCGTTTTGACTTGGTCCTGATGCAGACGAATCTGGAGAATTCTTGTTCGTACCCTGAGCTTCCGAGATGCAGAGAACTCGAGGGCAGCTGCAGAAAAGAAGGGCTGTGCTGAGTTGCTCGGGAAGCAAGGACATAGACAGCGCCTTGTGTTTGGGAGTGAGCAGCTGCTGGTTTTTTGCAATTGACTTCGCTGTGCACTGAATGCCAGGGTGAGCTGAGCACACTTCTACAACGAGCAGGGCAGCAGAAAACGGAGAGCACGGATGTCTGACAGCAGTTTGAAGCTTGCCTAGGAAAGAGTAGTGTTTTTGGAGTGTTCAGCAAATCCATGTTTCTGGGCAAGGGCGGGATGTGTGCACTGTGCTGGCAAGCTTTCTCCCTGCGAGACACGCTGGAAAAGCTTTTCGCTATGATGCAGTCCGCTAGAGACGCAGACTCCGGCTCTCCGCAGCTGTCCGCAGGGAAGCGGCGGTTGCCGGCGTCTTTCTGCCGAAGCCGCGCTTTGCAGCTTACAAGTGCAGTTCACGTCAGCGGTGCACCTAGTAGCCGCTTCTTCGCGTCCGGCAGCCGGGGAGACCGGTTGGCTTCTGAGAGGCGAAGAACGAAACCGGCTTGTGTGCGCAGCCTTGGCACTTCTAGAGGACAGTAGCTGCCTGCGCTTTCAATTCACCGCTGGCATGCGTCTGGCAGGTGATCCAGGACGACTTTCCTGCATTTTGACTTGGTCCTGATGCAGACGAATCTGGAGAATTCTTGTTCGTGCCGTGAGCTTCCGAAATGCAGAGAAGATGGGCTGCGCTGAGTTGCTCGGGAAGCAAGGACATAGACAGAGCCCTGTGTTTGGGAGTGAGCAGCTGCTAGTGTTTTGCAGTTGACTTCGCTGTGCACTGAATGTCAGGTGGAGCTGTGCACACTTCCACAACGAGCAGGACACCACAAAAAAGAGAGCACGGATGTCTGACAGCAGTTTGAAGCTTGCCTAGGAAAGAGTAGTGTTTTTGGGGTGTTCAGCAAATATATTTTTCTGGGCAAGGGCGGGATGCGTGCACTGTGCTGGCAAGCTTTCTCCCTCCGAGACACGCTGGAAAAACTTTTCGCTATGTTGCAGTCCGCTAGAGACGCAGACTCCGGCTCCCCGCAGCTGTCCGCAGGAAAGCGGCGGTTGCCGGCGTCTTTCTGCCGAAGCCGCGCTTTGCAGCCTACAAGTTTGGTTCACGTCAGCGGTGCTCCTAGTAGCCGCTTCTTCGCCTCCGGCAGCCGGGGAGAGCGGTTGGCTTCTGAGAGGCGAAGAACGAAACCGGCTTGTGTGCGCTGCCTTGGCACTGCTAGAGGACGGTGGCTGCAGCTGCCAGCCCTTTCAGTTCACCCCTGGGATGCTTCTGGCAAGTGCTCCAGGACGACTTTCCTGCGTTTTGACTTGGTCCTGATGCAGACGAATCTGGAGAATTCTTGTTCGTACCCTGAGCTTCCGAGATGCAGAGATCTCGATGGCAGCTGCAGAAAAGAAGGGCTGTGCTGAGTTGCTCGGGAAGCAAGGACATAGACAGCGCCTTGTGTTTGGGAGTGAGCAGCTGCTGGTTTTTTGCAATTGACTTCGCTGTGCACTGAATGCCAGGGTGAGCTGAGCACACTTCTACAACGAGCAGGACAGCAGAAAACAGAGAGCACGGATGTCTGACAGCAGTTTGAAGCTTGCCTAGGAAAGACCAGTGTTTTTGGAGTGTTCAGCAAATCCATGTTTCTGGGCAAGGGCGGGATGTGTGCACTGTGCTGGCAAGCTTTCTCCCTGCGAGACACGCTGGAAAAGCTTTTCGCTATGATGCAGTCCGCTAGAGACGCAGACTCCGGCTCTCCGCAGCTGTCCGCAGGGAAGCGGCGGTTGCCGGCGTCTTTCTGCCGAAGCCGCGCTTTGCAGCCTACAAGTTTGGTTCACGTCAGCGGTGCTCCTAGTAGCCGCTTCTTCGCCTCCGGCAGCCGGGGAGAGCGGTTGGCTTCTGAGAGGCGAAGAACGAAACCGGCTTGTGTGCGCTGCCTTGGCACTGCTAGAGGACGGTGGCTGCAGCTGCCAGCCCTTTCAGTTCACCCCTGGGATGCTTCTGGCAAGTGCTCCAGGACGACTTTCCTGCGTTTTGACTTGGTCCTGATGCAGACGAATCTGGAGAATTCTTGTTCGTGCCCTGAGCTTCCGAGATGCGGAGAAGAAGGGCTGTGGTGAGTTGCTCGGGAAGCAAGGACATAGACAGCGCCTTGTGTTTGGGAGTGAGAAGCTGCTGATTTTTTACAATTGACTTCGCTGTGCACTGAATGCCAGGGTGAGCTGAGCACACTTCTACAACGAGCAGGGCAGCAGAAAACAGAGAGCACGGATGTCTGACAGCAGTTTGAAGCTTGCCTAGGAAAGAGTAGTGTTTTTGGAGTGTTCAGCAAATCCATGTTTCTGGGCAAGGGCGGGATGTGTGCACTGTGCTGGCAAGCTTTCTCCCTGCGAGACACGCTGGAAAAGCTTTTCGCTATGATGCAGTCCGCTAGAGACGCAGACTCCGGCTCTCCGCAGCTGTCCGCAGGGAAGCGGCGGTTGCCGGCGTCTTTCTGCCGAAGCCGCGCTTTGCAGCCTACAAGTGCGGTTCACGTCAGCGGTGCTCCTAGTAGCCGCTTCTTCGCCTCCGGCAGCCGGGGAGAGCGGTTGGCTTCTGAGAGGCGAAGAACGAAACCGGCTTGTGTGCGCTGCCTTGGCACTGCTAGAGGACGGTGGCTGCAGCTGCCAGCCCTTTCAGTTCACCCCTGGGATGCTTCTGGCAAGTGCTCCAGGACGACTTTCCTGCGTTTTGACTTGGTCCTGATGCAGACGAATCTGGAGAATTCTTGTTCGTACCCTGAGCTTCCGAGATGCAGAGAACTCGAGGGCAGCTGCAGAAAAGAAGGGCTGTGGTGAGTTGCTCGGGAAGCAAGGACATAGACAGCGCCTTGTGTTTGGGAGTGAGCAGCTGCTGGTTTTTTGCAATTGACTTCGCTGTGCACTGAATGCCAGGGTGAGCTGAGCACACTTCTACAACGAGCAGGGCAGCAGAAAACAGAGAGCACGGATGTCTGACAGCAGTTTGAAGCTTGCCTAGGAAAGAGTAGTGTTTTTGGAGTGTTCAGCAAATCCATGTTTCTGGGCAAGGGCGGGATGTGTGCACTGTGCTGGCAAGCTTTCTCCCTGCGAGACACGCTGGAAAAGCTTTTCGCTATGATGCAGTCCGCTAGAGACGCAGACTCCGGCTCTCCGCAGCTGTCCGCAGGGAAGCGGCGGTTGCCGGCGTCTTTCTGCCGAAGCCGCGCTTTGCAGCCTACAAGTGCGGTTCACGTCAGCGGTGCTCCTAGTAGCCGCTTCTTCGCCTCCGGCAGCCGGGGAGAGCGGTTGGCTTCTGAGAGGCGAAGAACGAAACCGGCTTGTGTGCGCTGCCTTGGCACTGCTAGAGGACGGTGGCTGCAGCTGCCAGCCCTTTCAGTTCACCCCTGGGATGCTTCTGGCAAGTGCTCCAGGACGACTTTCCTGCGTTTTGACTTGGTCCTGATGCAGACGAATCTGGAGAATTCTTGTTCGTACCCTGAGCTTCCGAGATGCAGAGAAGAAGGGCTGCGCTGAGTTGCTCGGGAAGCAAGGACATAGACAGCGCCTTGTGTTTGGGAGTGAGCAGCTGCTGGTTTTTTGCAATTGACTTCGCTGTGCACTGAATGCCAGGGTGAGCTGAGCACACTTCTACAACGAGCAGGGCAGCAGAAAACAGAGAGCACGGATGTCTGACAGCAGTTTGAAGCTTGCCTAGGAAAGAGTAGTGTTTTTGGAGTGTTCAGCAAATCCATGTTTCTGGGCAAGGGCGGGATGTGTGCACTGTGCTGGCAAGCTTTCTCCCTGCGAGACACGCTGGAAAAGCTTTTCGCTATGATGCAGTCCGCTAGAGACGCAGACTCCGGCTCTCCGCAGCTGTCCGCAGGGAAGCGGCGGTTGCCGGCGTCTTTCTGCCGAAGCCGCGCTTTGCAGCCTACAAGTGCGGTTCACGTCAGCGGTGCTCCTAGTAGCCGCTTCTTCGCCTCCGGCAGCCGGGGAGAGCGGTTGGCTTCTGAGAGGCGAAGAACGAAACCGGCTTGTGTGCGCAGCCTTGGCACTGCTAGAGGACAGTGGCTGCAGCTGCCAGCCCTTTCAGTTCACCTCTGGCATGCTTCTGGCTGGTGCTCCAGGACGACTTTCCTGCGTTTTGACTTGGTCCTGATGCAGACGAATCTGGAGATTTCTAGTTCGTGCCCTGAGCTTCCGAGATGCAGAGAAGAAGGGCTGCGCTGAGTTGCTCGGGAAGCAAGGACATAGACAGCGCCTTGTGTTTGGGAGTGAGCAGCTGCTGGTTTTTTGCAATTGACTTCGCTGTGCACTGAATGCCAGGGTGAGCTGAGCACACTTCTACAACGAGCAGGGCAGCAGAAAACAGAGAGCACGGATGTCTGACAGCAGTTTGAAGCTTGCCTAGGAAAGAGTAGTGTTTTTGGAGTGTTCAGCAAATCCATGTTTCTGGGCAAGGGCGGGATGTGTGCACTGTGCTGGCAAGCTTTCTCCCTGCGAGACACGCTGGAAAAGCTTTTCGCTATGATGCAGTCCGCTAGAGACGCAGACTCCGGCTCTCCGCAGCTGTCCGCAGGGAAGCGGCGGTTGCCGGCGTCTTTCTGCCGAAGCCGCGCTTTGCAGCCTACAAGTGCGGTTCACGTCAGCGGTGCTCCTAGTAGCCGCTTCTTCGCCTCCGGCAGCCGGGGAGAGCGGTTGGCTTCTGAGAGGCGAAGAACGAAACCGGCTTGTGTGCGCTGCCTTGGCACTGCTAGAGGACGGTGGCTGCAGCTGCCAGCCCTTTCAGTTCACCCCTGGGATGCTTCTGGCAAGTGCTCCAGGACGACTTTCCTGCGTTTTGACTTGGTCCTGATGCAGACGAATCTGGAGAATTCTTGTTCGTACCCTGAGCTTCCGAGATGCAGAGAACTCGAGGGCAGCTGCAGAAAAGAAGGGCTGTGCTGAGTTGCTCGGGAAGCAAGGACATAGACAGCGCCTTGTGTTTGGGAGTGAGCAGCTGCTGGTTTTTTGCAATTGACTTCGCTGTGCACTGAATGCCAGGGTGAGCTGAGCACACTTCTACAACGAGCAGGGCAGCAGAAAACAGAGAGCACGGATGTCTGGCAGCAGTTTGAAGCTTGCCTAGGAAAGAGTAGTGTTTTTGGGGTGTTTAGCAAATCCATGTTTCTGGGCAAGGGCGGGATGTGTGCACTGTGCTGGCAAGCTTTCTCCCTGCGAGACACGCTGGAAAAGCTTTTCGCTATGATGCAGTCCGCTAGAGACGCAGACTCCGGCTCTCCGCAGCTGTCCGCAGGGAAGCGGCGGTTGCCGGCGTCTTTCTGCCGAAGCCGCGCTTTGCAGCCTACAAGTTTGGTTCACGTCAGCGGTGCTCCTAGTAGCCGCTTCTTCGCCTCCGGCAGCCGGGGAGAGCGGTTGGCTTCTGAGAGGCGAAGAACGAAACCGGCTTGTGTGCGCTGCCTTGGCACTGCTAGAGGACGGTGGCTGCAGCTGCCAGCCCTTTCAGTTCACCCCTGGGATGCTTCTGGCAAGTGCTCCAGGACGACTTTCCTGCGTTTTGACTTGGTCCTGATGCAGACGAATCTGGAGAATTCTTGTTCGTACCCTGAGCTTCCGAGATGCAGAGAACTCGAGGGCAGCTGCAGAAAAGAAGGGCTGTGGTGAGTTGCTCGGGAAGCAAGGACATAGACAGCGCCTTGTGTTTGGGAGTGAGAAGCTGCTGATTTTTTACAATTGACTTCGCTGTGCACTGAATGCCAGGGTGAGCTGAGCACACTTCTACAACGAGCAGGGCAGCAGAAAACAGAGAGCACGGATGTCTGACAGCAGTTTGAAGCTTGCCTAGGAAAGAGTAGTGTTTTTGGAGTGTTCAGCAAATCCATGTTTCTGGGCAAGGGCGGGATGTGTGCACTGTGCTGGCAAGCTTTCTCCCTGCGAGACACGCTGGAAAAGCTTTTCGCTATGATGCAGTCCGCTAGAGACGCAGACTCCGGCTCTCCGCAGCTGTCCGCAGGGAAGCGGCGGTTGCCGGCGTCTTTCTGCCGAAGCCGCGCTTTGCAGCCTACAAGTGCGGTTCACGTCAGCGGTGCTCCTAGTAGCCGCTTCTTCGCCTCCGGCAGCCGGGGAGAGCGCTTGGCTTCTGAGAGGCGAAGAACGAAACCGGCTTGTGTGCGCTGCCTTGGCACTGCTAGAGGACGGTGGCTGCAGCTGCCAGCCCTTTCAGTTCACCCCTGGGATGCTTCTGGCAAGTGCTCCAGGACGACTTTCCTGCGTTTTGACTTGGTCCTGATGCAGACGAATCTGGAGAATTCTTGTTCGTACCCTGAGCTTCCGAGATGCAGAGAACTCGAGGGCAGCTGCAGAAAAGAAGGGCTGTGCTGAGTTGCTCGGGAAGCAAGGACATAGACAGCGCCTTGTGTTTGGGAGTGAGCAGCTGCTGGTTTTTTGCAATTGACTTCGCTGTGCACTGAATGCCAGGGTGAGCTGAGCACACTTCTACAACGAGCAGGGCAGCAGAAAACAGAGAGCACGGATGTCTGACAGCAGTTTGAAGCTTGCCTAGGAAAGAGTAGTGGTTTTGGAGTGTTCAGCAAATCCATGTTTCTGGGCAAGGGCGGGATGTGTGCACTGTGCTGGCAAGCTTTCTCCCTGCGAGACACGCTGGAAAAGCTTTTCGCTATGATGCAGTCCGCTAGAGACGCAGACTCCGGCTCTCCGCAGCTGTCCGCAGGGAAGCGGCGGTTGCCGGCGTCTTTCTTCCGAAGCCGCGCTTTGCAGCCTACAAGTGCGGTTTATGTCAGCGGTGCTCCTAGTAGCCGCTTCTTCAGCTCCGGCAGCCGGGGAGAGCGGTTGGCTTCTGAGAGGCGAAGAACGAAACCGGCTTGTGTGCGCTGCCTTGGCACTGCTAGAGGACGGTGGCTGCAGCTGCCAGCCCTTTCAGTTCACCCCTGGGATGCTTCTGGCAAGTGCTCCAGGACGACTTTCCTGCGATTTGACTTGGTCCTGATGCAGACGAATCTGGAGAATTCTTGTTCGTACCCTGAGCTTTCGAGATGCAGAGAACTCGAGGGCAGCTGCAGAAAAGAAGGGCTGTGCTGAGTTGCTCGGGAAGCAAGGACATAGACAGCGCCTTGTGTTTGGGAGTGAGCAGCTGCTGGTTTTTTGCAATTGACTTCGCTGTGCACTGAATGCCAGGGTGAGCTGAGCACACTTCTACAACGAGCAGGGCAGCAGAAAACAGAGAGCACGGATGTCTGACAGCAGTTTGAAGCTTGCCTAGGAAAGAGTAGTGTTTTTGGAGTGTTCAGCAAACACATGTTTCTGGGCGGGAGCGGGATGTGTGCACTGTGCTGGCAAGCTTTCTCCCTGCGAGACACGCTGGAAAAGCTTTTCGCTATGATGCAGTCCGCTAGAGACGCAGACTCCGGCTCTCCGCAGCTGTCCGCAGGGAAGCGGCGGTTGCCGGCGTCTTTCTGCCGAAGCCGCGCTTTGCAGCCTACAAGTGCGGTTCACGTCAGCGGTGCACCTAGTAGTCGCTTCTTCAGCTCCGGCAGCCGGAGAGAGCAGTTGGCTTCTGAGAGGCGAAGAACGTAATCGGCTTGTGTGCGTTGCCGTGGCACTGCTAGAGGACGGTGGCTGCAGCTGCCAGCCCTTTCAGTTTTCCTCTGGGATGCTTCTGGCAGGTGCTCCAGGACGACTTTCCTGCGTTTTGACTTGGTCCTGATGCAGACGAATCTGGAGAATTCTTGTTCGTGCCCTGAGTTTACGAGTTGCAGAGATCTCGATGGCAGCTGGAGAAAAGAAGAGCTGTGCTGAATTGCTCGGGAAGCAAGGAGATAGACAGCGCCTTATGTTTGCGAGTGAGCAGCTGCTGGTTTTTTGCAGTTAATTTCGCTGTGCACTGAATTTCAGGTGGAGCTGTGCACTCTTCTACAACGAGCAGGACAGCAGAAAACAGAGAGCACAGATGTCTGACAGCAGTTTGAAGCTTGCCTAGGAAAGACCAGTGTTTTTGGAGTGTTCAGCAAATCCATGTTTCTGGGCAAGGGCGGGATGTGTGCACTGTGCTGGCAAGCTTTCTCCCTGCGAGACACGCTGGAAAAGCTTTTCGCTATGATGCAGTCCGCTAGAGACGCAGACTCCGGCTCTCCGCAGCTGTCCGCAGGGAAGCGGCGGTTGCCGGCGTCTTTCTGCCGAAGCCGCGCTTTGCAGCCTACAAGTTTGGTTCACGTCAGCGGTGCTCCTAGTAGCCGCTTCTTCGCCTCCGGCAGCCGGGGAGAGCGGTTGGCTTCTGAGAGGCGAAGAACGAAACCGGCTTGTGTGCGCTGCCTTGGCACTGCTAGAGGACGGTGGCTGCAGCTGCCAGCCCTTTCAGTTCACCCCTGGGATGCTTCTGGCAAGTGCTCCAGGACGACTTTCCTGCGTTTTGACTTGGTCCTGATGCAGACGAATCTGGAGAATTCTTGTTCGTACCCTGAGCTTCCGAGATGCAGAGAACTCGAGGGCAGCTGCAGAAAAGAAGGGCTGTGCTGAGTTGCTCGGGAAGCAAGGACATAGACAGCGCCTTGTGTTTGGGAGTGAGCAGCTGCTGGTTTTTTGCAATTGACTTCGCTGTGCACTGAATGCCAGGGTGAGCTGAGCACACTTCTACAACGAGCAGGGCAGCAGAAAACGGAGAGCACGGATGTCTGACAGCAGTTTGAAGCTTGCCTAGGAAAGAGTAGTGTTTTTGGAGTGTTCAGCAAATCCATGTTTCTGGGCAAGGGCGGGATGTGTGCACTGTGCTGGCAAGCTTTCTCCCTGCGAGACACGCTGGAAAAGCTTTTCGCTATGATGCAGTCCGCTAGAGACGCAGACTCCGGCTCTCCGCAGCTGTCCGCAGGGAAGCGGCGGTTGCCGGCGTCTTTCTGCCGAAGCCGCGCTTTGCAGCTTACAAGTGCAGTTCACGTCAGCGGTGCACCTAGTAGCCGCTTCTTCGCGTCCGGCAGCCGGGGAGACCGGTTGGCTTCTGAGAGGCGAAGAACGAAACCGGCTTGTGTGCGCAGCCTTGGCACTTCTAGAGGACAGTAGCTGCCTGCGCTTTCAATTCACCGCTGGCATGCGTCTGGCAGGTGATCCAGGACGACTTTCCTGCATTTTGACTTGGTCCTGATGCAGACGAATCTGGAGAATTCTTGTTCGTGCCGTGAGCTTCCGAAATGCAGAGAAGATGGGCTGCGCTGAGTTGCTCGGGAAGCAAGGACATAGACAGAGCCCTGTGTTTGGGAGTGAGCAGCTGCTAGTGTTTTGCAGTTGACTTCGCTGTGCACTGAATGTCAGGTGGAGCTGTGCACACTTCCACAACGAGCAGGACACCACAAAAAAGAGAGCACGGATGTCTGACAGCAGTTTGAAGCTTGCCTAGGAAAGAGTAGTGTTTTTGGGGTGTTCAGCAAATATATTTTTCTGGGCAAGGGCGGGATGCGTGCACTGTGCTGGCAAGCTTTCTCCCTCCGAGACACGCTGGAAAAACTTTTCGCTATGTTGCAGTCCGCTAGAGACGCAGACTCCGGCTCCCCGCAGCTGTCCGCAGGAAAGCGGCGGTTGCCGGCGTCTTTCTGCCGAAGCCGCGCTTTGCAGCCTACAAGTTTGGTTCACGTCAGCGGTGCTCCTAGTAGCCGCTTCTTCGCCTCCGGCAACCGGGGAGAGCGGTTGGCTTCTGAGAGGCGAAGAACGAAACCGGCTTGTGTGCGCTGCCTTGGCACTGCTAGAGGACGGTGGCTGCAGCTGCCAGCCCTTTCAGTTCACCCCTGGGATGCTTCTGGCAAGTGCTCCAGGACGACTTTCCTGCGTTTTGACTTGGTCCTGATGCAGACGAATCTGGAGAATTCTTGTTCGTACCCTGAGCTTCCGAGATGCAGAGATCTCGATGGCAGCTGCAGAAAAGAAGGGCTGTGCTGAGTTGCTCGGGAAGCAAGGACATAGACAGCGCCTTGTGTTTGGGAGTGAGCAGCTGCTGGTTTTTTGCAATTGACTTCGCTGTGCACTGAATGCCAGGGTGAGCTGAGCACACTTCTACAACGAGCAGGACAGCAGAAAACAGAGAGCACGGATGTCTGACAGCAGTTTGAAGCTTGCCTAGGAAAGACCAGTGTTTTTGGAGTGTTCAGCAAATCCATGTTTCTGGGCAAGGGCGGGATGTGTGCACTGTGCTGGCAAGCTTTCTCCCTGCGAGACACGCTGGAAAAGCTTTTCGCTATGATGCAGTCCGCTAGAGACGCAGACTCCGGCTCTCCGCAGCTGTCCGCAGGGAAGCGGCGGTTGCCGGCGTCTTTCTGCCGAAGCCGCGCTTTGCAGCCTACAAGTTTGGTTCACGTCAGCGGTGCTCCTAGTAGCCGCTTCTTCGCCTCCGGCAGCCGGGGAGAGCGGTTGGCTTCTGAGAGGCGAAGAACGAAACCGGCTTGTGTGCGCTGCCTTGGCACTGCTAGAGGACGGTGGCTGCAGCTGCCAGCCCTTTCAGTTCACCCCTGGGATGCTTCTGGCAAGTGCTCCAGGACGACTTTCCTGCGTTTTGACTTGGTCCTGATGCAGACGAATCTGGAGAATTCTTGTTCGTGCCCTGAGCTTCCGAGATGCGGAGAAGAAGGGCTGTGGTGAGTTGCTCGGGAAGCAAGGACATAGACAGCGCCTTGTGTTTGGGAGTGAGAAGCTGCTGATTTTTTACAATTGACTTCGCTGTGCACTGAATGCCAGGGTGAGCTGAGCACACTTCTACAACGAGCAGGGCAGCAGAAAACAGAGAGCACGGATGTCTGACAGCAGTTTGAAGCTTGCCTAGGAAAGAGTAGTGTTTTTGGAGTGTTCAGCAAATCCATGTTTCTGGGCAAGGGCGGGATGTGTGCACTGTGCTGGCAAGCTTTCTCCCTGCGAGACACGCTGGAAAAGCTTTTCGCTATGATGCAGTCCGCTAGAGACGCAGACTCCGGCTCTCCGCAGCTGTCCGCAGGGAAGCGGCGGTTGCCGGCGTCTTTCTGCCGAAGCCGCGCTTTGCAGCCTACAAGTGCGGTTCACGTCAGCGGTGCTCCTAGTAGCCGCTTCTTCGCCTCCGGCAGCCGGGGAGAGCGGTTGGCTTCTGAGAGGCGAAGAACGAAACCGGCTTGTGTGCGCTGCCTTGGCACTGCTAGAGGACGGTGGCTGCAGCTGCCAGCCCTTTCAGTTCACCCCTGGGATGCTTCTGGCAAGTGCTCCAGGACGACTTTCCTGCGTTTTGACTTGGTCCTGATGCAGACGAATCTGGAGAATTCTTGTTCGTACCCTGAGCTTCCGAGATGCAGAGAACTCGAGGGCAGCTGCAGAAAAGAAGGGCTGTGGTGAGTTGCTCGGGAAGCAAGGACATAGACAGCGCCTTGTGTTTGGGAGTGAGCAGCTGCTGGTTTTTTGCAATTGACTTCGCTGTGCACTGAATGCCAGGGTGAGCTGAGCACACTTCTACAACGAGCAGGGCAGCAGAAAACAGAGAGCACGGATGTCTGACAGCAGTTTGAAGCTTGCCTAGGAAAGAGTAGTGTTTTTGGAGTGTTCAGCAAATCCATGTTTCTGGGCAAGGGCGGGATGTGTGCACTGTGCTGGCAAGCTTTCTCCCTGCGAGACACGCTGGAAAAGCTTTTCGCTATGATGCAGTCCGCTAGAGACGCAGACTCCGGCTCTCCGCAGCTGTCCGCAGGGAAGCGGCGGTTGCCGGCGTCTTTCTGCCGAAGCCGCGCTTTGCAGCCTACAAGTGCGGTTCACGTCAGCGGTGCTCCTAGTAGCCGCTTCTTCGCCTCCGGCAGCCGGGGAGAGCGGTTGGCTTCTGAGAGGCGAAGAACGAAACCGGCTTGTGTGCGCAGCCTTGGCACTGCTAGAGGACAGTGGCTGCAGCTGCCAGCCCTTTCAGTTCACCTCTGGCATGCTTCTGGCTGGTGCTCCAGGACGACTTTCCTGCGTTTTGACTTGGTCCTGATGCAGACGAATCTGGAGATTTCTAGTTCGTGCCCTGAGCTTCCGAGATGCAGAGAAGAAGGGCTGCGCTGAGTTGCTCGGGAAGCAAGGACATAGACAGCGCCTTGTGTTTGGGAGTGAGCAGCTGCTGGTTTTTTGCAATTGACTTCGCTGTGCACTGAATGCCAGGGTGAGCTGAGCACACTTCTACAACGAGCAGGGCAGCAGAAAACAGAGAGCACGGATGTCTGACAGCAGTTTGAAGCTTGCCTAGGAAAGAGTAGTGTTTTTGGAGTGTTCAGCAAATCCATGTTTCTGGGCAAGGGCGGGATGTGTGCACTGTGCTGGCAAGCTTTCTCCCTGCGAGACACGCTGGAAAAGCTTTTCGCTATGATGCAGTCCGCTAGAGACGCAGACTCCGGCTCTCCGCAGCTGTCCGCAGGGAAGCGGCGGTTGCCGGCGTCTTTCTGCCGAGGCCGCGCTTTGCAGCCTACAAGTGCGGTTCACGTCAGCGGTGCTCCTAGTAGCCGCTTCTTCGCCTCCGGCAGCCGGGGAGAGCGGTTGGCTTCTGAGAGGCGAAGAACGAAACCGGCTTGTGTGCGCTGCCTTGGCACTGCTAGAGGACGGTGGCTGCAGCTGCCAGCCCTTTCAGTTCACCCCTGGGATGCTTCTGGCAAGTGCTCCAGGACGACTTTCCTGCGTTTTGACTTGGTCCTGATGCAGACGAATCTGGAGAATTCTTGTTCGTACCCTGAGCTTCCGAGATGCAGAGAACTCGAGGGCAGCTGCAGAAAAGAAGGGCTGTGCTGAGTTGCTCGGGAAGCAAGGACATAGACAGCGCCTTGTGTTTGGGAGTGAGCAGCTGCTGGTTTTTTGCAATTGACTTCGCTGTGCACTGAATGCCAGGGTGAGCTGAGCACACTTCTACAACGAGCAGGGCAGCAGAAAACAGAGAGCACGGATGTCTGGCAGCAGTTTGAAGCTTGCCTAGGAAAGAGTAGTGTTTTTGGGGTGTTTAGCAAATCCATGTTTCTGGGCAAGGGCGGGATGTGTGCACTGTGCTGGCAAGCTTTCTCCCTGCGAGACACGCTGGAAAAGCTTTTCGCTATGATGCAGTCCGCTAGAGACGCAGACTCCGGCTCTCCGCAGCTGTCCGCAGGGAAGCGGCGGTTGCCGGCGTCTTTCTGCCGAAGCCGCGCTTTGCAGCCTACAAGTTTGGTTCACGTCAGCGGTGCTCCTAGTAGCCGCTTCTTCGCCTCCGGCAGCCGGGGAGAGCGGTTGGCTTCTGAGAGGCGAAGAACGAAACCGGCTTGTGTGCGCTGCCTTGGCACTGCTAGAGGACGGTGGCTGCAGCTGCCAGCCCTTTCAGTTCACCCCTGGGATGCTTCTGGCAAGTGCTCCAGGACGACTTTCCTGCGTTTTGACTTGGTCCTGATGCAGACGAATCTGGAGAATTCTTGTTCGTACCCTGAGCTTCCGAGATGCAGAGAACTCGAGGGCAGCTGCAGAAAAGAAGGGCTGTGCTGAGTTGCTCGGGAAGCAAGGACATAGACAGCGCCTTGTGTTTGGGAGTGAGCAGCTGCTGGTTTTTTGCAATTGACTTCGCTGTGCACTGAATGCCAGGGTGAGCTGAGCACACTTCTACAACGAGCAGGGCAGCAGAAAACAGAGAGCACGGATGTCTGACAGCAGTTTGAAGCTTGCCTAGGAAAGAGTAGTGTTTTTGGAGTGTTCAGCAAATCCATGTTTCTGGGCAAGGGCGGGATGTGTGCACTGTGCTGGCAAGCTTTCTCCCTGCGAGACACGCTGGAAAAGCTTTTCGCTATGATGCAGTCCGCTAGAGACGCAGACTCCGGCTCTCCGCAGCTGTCCGCAGGGAAGCGGCGGTTGCCGGCGTCTTTCTTCCGAAGCCGCGCTTTGCAGCCTACAAGTGCGGTTTATGTCAGCGGTGCTCCTAGTAGCCGCTTCTTCAGCTCCGGCAGCCGGGGAGAGCGGTTGGCTTCTGAGAGGCGAAGAACGAAACCGGCTTGTGTGCGCTGCCTTGGCACTGCTAGAGGACGGTGGCTGCAGCTGCCAGCCCTTTCAGTTCACCCCTGGGATGCTTCTGGCAAGTGCTCCAGGACGACTTTCCTGCGATTTGACTTGGTCCTGATGCAGACGAATCTGGAGAATTCTTGTTCGTACCCTGAGCTTTCGAGATGCAGAGAACTCGAGGGCAGCTGCAGAAAAGAAGGGCTGTGCTGAGTTGCTCGGGAAGCAAGGACATAGACAGCGCCTTGTGTTTGGGAGTGAGCAGCTGCTGGTTTTTTGCAATTGACTTCGCTGTGCACTGAATGCCAGGGTGAGCTGAGCACACTTCTACAACGAGCAGGGCAGCAGAAAACAGAGAGCACGGATGTCTGACAGCAGTTTGAAGCTTGCCTAGGAAAGAGTAGTGTTTTTGGAGTGTTCAGCAAACACATGTTTCTGGGCGGGAGCGGGATGTGTGCACTGTGCTGGCAAGCTTTCTCCCTGCGAGACACGCTGGAAAAGCTTTTCGCTATGATGCAGTCCGCTAGAGACGCAGACTCCGGCTCTCCGCAGCTGTCCGCAGGGAAGCGGCGGTTGCCGGCGTCTTTCTGCCGAAGCCGCGCTTTGCAGCCTACAAGTGCGGTTCACGTCAGCGGTGCACCTAGTAGTCGCTTCTTCAGCTCCGGCAGCCGGAGAGAGCAGTTGGCTTCTGAGAGGCGAAGAACGTAATCGGCTTGTGTGCGTTGCCGTGGCACTGCTAGAGGACGGTGGCTGCAGCTGCCAGCCCTTTCAGTTTTCCTCTGGGATGCTTCTGGCAGGTGCTCCAGGACGACTTTCCTGCGTTTTGACTTGGTCCTGATGCAGACGAATCTGGAGAATTCTTGTTCGTGCCCTGAGTTTACGAGTTGCAGAGATCTCGATGGCAGCTGGAGAAAAGAAGAGCTGTGCTGAATTGCTCGGGAAGCAAGGAGATAGACAGCGCCTTATGTTTGCGAGTGAGCAGCTGCTGGTTTTTTGCAGTTAATTTCGCTGTGCACTGAATTTCAGGTGGAGCTGTGCACTCTTCTACAACGAGCAGGACAGCAGAAAACAGAGAGCACAGATGTCTGACAGCAGTTTGAAGCTTGCCTAGGAAAGAATAGTGTTTTTGGAGTGTTCAGCAAATCCATGTTTCTGGGCAAGGGCGGGATGTGTGCACTGTGCTGGCAAGCTTTCTCCCTGCGAGACACGCTGGAAAAGCTTTTCGCTATGATGCAGTCCGCTAGAGACGCAGACTCCGGCTCTCCGCAGCTGTCCGCAGGGAAGCGGCGGTTGCCGGCGTCTTTCTGCCGAAGCCGCGCTTTGCAGCCTACAAGTTTGGTTCACGTCAGCGGTGCTCCTAGTAGCCGCTTCTTCGCCTCCGGCAGCCGGGGAGAGCGGTTGGCTTCTGAGAGGCGAAGAACGAAACCGGCTTGTGTGCGCTGCCTTGGCACTGCTAGAGGACGGTGGCTGCAGCTGCCAGCCCTTTCAGTTCACCCCTGGGATGCTTCTGGCAAGTGCTCCAGGACGACTTTCCTGCGTTTTGACTTGGTCCTGATGCAGACGAATCTGGAGAATTCTTGTTCGTACCCTGAGCTTCCGAGATGCAGAGAACTCGAGGGCAGCTGCAGAAAAGAAGGGCTGTGCTGAGTTGCTCGGGAAGCAAGGACATAGACAGCGCCTTGTGTTTGGGAGTGAGCAGCTGCTGGTTTTTTGCAATTGACTTCGCTGTGCACTGAATGCCAGGGTGAGCTGAGCACACTTCTACAACGAGCAGGGCAGCAGAAAACGGAGAGCACGGATGTCTGACAGCAGTTTGAAGCTTGCCTAGGAAAGAGTAGTGTTTTTGGAGTGTTCAGCAAATCCATGTTTCTGGGCAAGGGCGGGATGTGTGCACTGTGCTGGCAAGCTTTCTCCCTGCGAGACACGCTGGAAAAGCTTTTCGCTATGATGCAGTCCGCTAGAGACGCAGACTCCGGCTCTCCGCAGCTGTCCGCAGGGAAGCGGCGGTTGCCGGCGTCTTTCTGCCGAAGCCGCGCTTTGCAGCTTACAAGTGCAGTTCACGTCAGCGGTGCACCTAGTAGCCGCTTCTTCGCGTCCGGCAGCCGGGGAGAGCGGTTGGCTTCTGAGAGGCGAAGAACGAAACCGGCTTGTGTGCGCAGCCTTGGCACTTCTAGAGGACAGTAGCTGCCTGCGCTTTCAATTCACCGCTGGCATGCGTCTGGCAGGTGATCCAGGACGACTTTCCTGCATTTTGACTTGGTCCTGATGCAGACGAATCTGGAGAATTCTTGTTCGTGCCGTGAGCTTCCGAAATGCAGAGAAGATGGGCTGCGCTGAGTTGCTCGGGAAGCAAGGACATAGACAGAGCCCTGTGTTTGGGAGTGAGCAGCTGCTAGTGTTTTGCAGTTGACTTCGCTGTGCACTGAATGTCAGGTGGAGCTGTGCACACTTCCACAACGAGCAGGACACCACAAAAAAGAGAGCACGGATGTCTGACAGCAGTTTGAAGCTTGCCTAGGAAAGAGTAGTGTTTTTGGGGTGTTCAGCAAATATATTTTTCTGGGCAAGGGCGGGATGCGTGCACTGTGCTGGCAAGCTTTCTCCCTCCGAGACACGCTGGAAAAACTTTTCGCTATGTTGCAGTCCGCTAGAGACGCAGACTCCGGCTCCCCGCAGCTGTCGGCAGGAAAGCGGCGGTTGCCGGCGTCTTTCTGCCGAAGCCGCGCTTTGCAGCCTACAAGTTTGGTTCACGTCAGCGGTGCTCCTAGTAGCCGCTTCTTCGCCTCCGGCAGCCGGGGAGAGCGGTTGGCTTCTGAGAGGCGAAGAACGAAACCGGCTTGTGTGCGCTGCCTTGGCACTGCTAGAGGACGGTGGCTGCAGCTGCCAGCCCTTTCAGTTCACCCCTGGGATGCTTCTGGCAAGTGCTCCAGGACGACTTTCCTGCGTTTTGACTTGGTCCTGATGCAGACGAATCTGGAGAATTCTTGTTCGTACCCTGAGCTTCCGAGATGCAGAGATCTCGATGGCAGCTGCAGAAAAGAAGGGCTGTGCTGAGTTGCTCGGGAAGCAAGGACATAGACAGCGCCTTGTGTTTGGGAGTGAGCAGCTGCTGGTTTTTTGCAATTGACTTCGCTGTGCACTGAATGCCAGGGTGAGCTGAGCACACTTCTACAAAGAGCAGGACAGCAGAAAACAGAGAGCACGGATGTCTGACAGCAGTTTGAAGCTTGCCTAGGAAAGAGTAGTGTTTTTGGAGTGTTCAGCAAATCCATGTTTCTGGGCAAGGGCGGGATGTGTGCACTGTGCTGGCAAGCTTTCTCCCTGCGAGACACGCTGGAAAAGCTTTTCGCTATGATGCAGTCCGCTAGAGACGCAGACTCCGGCTCTCCGCAGCTGTCCGCAGGGAAGCGGCGGTTGCCGGCGTCTTTCTGCCGAAGCCGCGCTTTGCAGCCTACAAGTGCGGTTCACGTCAGCGGTGCTCCTAGTAGCCGCTTCTTCGCCTCCGGCAGCCGGGGAGAGCGGTTGGCTTCTGAGAGGCGAAGAACGAAACCGGCTTGTGTGCGCTGCCTTGGCACTGCTAGAGGACGGTGGCTGCAGCTGCCAGCCCTTTCAGTTCACCCCTGGGATGCTTCTGGCAAGTGCTCCAGGACGACTTTCCTGCGTTTTGACTTGGTCCTGATGCAGACGAATCTGGAGAATTCTTGTTCGTACCCTGAGCTTCCGAGATGCAGAGAACTCGAGGGCAGCTGCAGAAAAGAAGGGCTGTGCTGAGTTGCTCGGGAAGCAAGGACATAGACAGCGCCTTGTGTTTGGGAGTGAGCAGCTGCTGGTTTTTTGCAATTGACTTCGCTGTGCACTGAATGCCAGGGTGAGCTGAGCACACTTCTACAACGAGCAGGGCAGCAGAAAACAGAGAGCACGGATGTCTGACAGCAGTTTGAAGCTTGCCTAGGAAAGAGTAGTGTTTTTGGAGTGTTCAGCAAATCCATGTTTCTGGGCAAGGGCGGGATGTGTGCACTGTGCTGGCAAGCTTTCTCCCTGCGAGACACGCTGGAAAAGCTTTTCGCTATGATGCAGTCCGCTAGAGACGCAGACTCCGGCTCTCCGCAGCTGTCCGCAGGGAAGCGGCGGTTGCCGGCGTCTTTCTTCCGAAGCCGCGCTTTGCAGCCTACAAGTGCGGTTCACGTCAGTGGTGCTCCTAGTAGCCGCTTCTTCAGCTCCGGCAGCCGGGGAGAGCGGTTGGCTTCTGAGAGGCGAAGAACGAAACCGGCTTGTGTGCGCTGCCTTGGCACTGCTAGAGGACGGTGGCTGCAGCTGCCAGCCCTTTCAGTTCACCCCTGGGATGCTTCTGGCAAGTGCTCCAGGACGACTTTCCTGCGATTTGACTTGGTCCTGATGCAGACGAATCTGGAGAATTCTTGTTCGTACCCTGAGCTTTCGAGATGCAGAGAACTCGAGGGCAGCTGCAGAAAGGAAGGGCTGTGCTGAGTTGCTCGGGAAGCAAGGACATAGACAGCGCCTTGTGTTTGGGAGTGAGCAGCTGCTGGTTTTTTGCAATTGACTTCGCTGTGCACTGAATGCCAGGGTGAGCTGAGCACACTTCTACAAAGAGCAGGGCAGCAGAAAACAGAGAGCACGGATGTCTGACAGCAGTTTGAAGCTTGCCTAGGAAAGAGTAGTGTTTTTGGAGTGTTCAGCAAACACATGTTTCTGGGCGGGAGCGGGATGTGTGCACTGTGCTGGCAAGCTTTCTCCCTGCGAGACACGCTGGAAAAGCTTTTCGCTATGATGCAGTCCGCTAGAGACGCAGACTTCGGCTCTCCGCAGCTGTCCGCAGGGAAGCGGCGGTTGCCGGCGTCTTTCTGCCGAAGCCGCGCTTTGCAGCCTACAAGTGCGGTTCACGTCAGCGGTGCACCTAGTAGTCGCTTCTTCAGCTCCGGCAGCCGGAGAGAGCAGTTGGCTTCTGAGAGGCGAAGAACGTAATCGGCTTGTGTGCGCAACCCTGGCACTGCTAGAGGACGGTGGCTGCAGCTGCCAGCCCTTTCAGTTTTCCTCTGGGATGCTTCTGGCAGGTGCTCCAAGACGACTTTCCTGCGTTTTGACTTGGTCCTGATGCAGACGAATCTGGAGAATTCTTGTTCGTGCCTTGAGTTTACGAGTTGCAGAGATCTCGATGGCAGCTGCAGAAAAGAAGGGCTGTGCTGAGTTGCTCGGGAAGCAAGGACATAGACAGCGCCTTGTGTTTGGGAGTGAGCAGCTGCTGGTTTTTTGCAATTGACTTCGCTGTGCACTGAATGCCAGGGTGAGCTGAGCACACTTCTACAACGAGCAGGGCAGCAGAAAACAGAGAGCACGGATGTCTGACAGCAGTTTGAAGCTTGCCTAGGAAAGAGTAGTGTTTTTGGAGTGTTCAGCAAATCCATGTTTCTGGGCAAGGGCGGGATGTGTGCACTGTGCTGGCAAGCTTTCTCCCTGCGAGACACGCTGGAAAAGCTTTTCGCTATGATGCAGTCCGCTAGAGACGCAGACTCCGGCTCTCCGCAGCTGTCCGCAGGGAAGCGGCGGCTGCCGGCGTCTTTCTGCCGAAGCCGCGCTTTGCAGCCTACAAGTGCGGTTCACGTCAGTGGTGCACCTAGTAGCCGCTTCTTCGCCTCCGGCAGCCGGGGAGAGCGGTTGGCTTCTGAGAGGCGAAGAACGAAACCGGCTTGTGTGCGCTGCCTTGGCACTGCTAGAGGACGGTGGCTGCAGCTGCCAGCCCTTTCAGTTCACCCCTGGGATGCTTCTGGCAAGTGCTCCAGGACGACTTTCCTGCGTTTTGACTTGGTCCTGATGCAGACGAATCTGGAGAATTCTTGTTCGTACCCTGAGCTTCCGAGATGCAGAGAACTCGAGGGCAGCTGCAGAAAAGAAGGGCTGTGGTGAGTTGCTCGGGAAGCAAGGACATAGACAGCGCCTTGTGTTTGGGAGTGAGCAGCTGCTGGTTTTTTGCAATTGACTTCGCTGTGCACTGAATGCCAGGGTGAGCTGAGCACACTTCTACAACGAGCAGGGCAGCAGAAAACAGAGAGCACGGATGTCTGACAGCAGTTTGAAGCTTGCCTAGGAAAGAGTAGTGTTTTTGGAGTGTTCAGCAAATCCATGTTTCTGGGCAAGGGCGGGATGCGTGCACTGTGCTGGCAAGCTTTCTCCCTGCGAGACACGCTGGAAAAGCTTTTCGCTATGATGCAGTCCGCTAGAGACGCAGACTCCGGCTCTCCGCAGCTGTCCGCAGGGAAGCGGCGGTTGCCGGCGTCTTTCTGCCGAAGCCGCGCTTTGCAGCCTACAAGTGCGGTTCACGTCAGCGGTGCACCTAGTAGCCGCTTCTTCGCCTCCGGCAGCCGGGGAGAGCGGTTGGCTTCTGAGAGGCGAAGAACGAAACCGGCTTATGTGTGCAGCCTTGGCACTGCTAGAGGACGGTTGCTGCAGCTGCCTGCGCTTTCAATTCACCGCTGGCATGCTTCTGGCAGGTTCCCCAGGGCGACTTTCCTGCGTTTTGACTTGGTCCTTGACAGAGGAATCTGGAGAATTCTTGTTCGTGCCCTGAGCTTCCGAGATGCAGAGAACTCGATGGCAGCTGCAGAAAAGGAGGGCTGCGCTGAGTTGCTCGGGAAGCAACTTTCTTCCTTCCTCCGTTTATTCCTTCCCTCCCAGTTCCTTCATTTTTAATTTCCCTCCCACTTCCTTCCTTCCTCACTTCCTTCCTTCCTTCCTTCCTTCCTTCACACCCAATCCCTTCTTTCCTTCCTTCCTTCCTTCCTTACTGTCTTCCTTCCTTTCTTCTTTCCTTCCTTCCTTCCTTCCCTCCGTCCCGCTGCCTTCCGCCCTTTCTTCCTTTCCTTCCATTTTTTTCCTTCCTTCCTTATCTGTGGTTTCCTTCCTTCCTTCCTTCCTTCCTTCCTTCCTTCCTTCCTTCCTTCCTTCCTTCCTTCCTTCCTTCCTTCCTTCCTTCCTTCCTTCCTTCCTTCCTTCCTTCCTTCCTTCCTTCCTTCCTTCCTTCCTTCCTTCCTTCCTTCCTTCCTTCCTTCCTTCCTTCCTTCCTTCCTTCCTTCCTTCCTTCCTTCCTTCCTTCCTTCCTTCTGTTCACCCAGTTTCCTTCCTTCCTTCCTGCCTTCCTTCCTTCCTCCTTTCCTTCCTTCCCTCCCAGTTCCTTCCTTCCTTCATTCCTCCCTTCCTTCCTTTCCACCACTTCCTTCCTCCCTTCCTTCATTTTACCTTTCTATCTTCTTTCCCTCCATCCTTTTTTCCTTCCCTCCCACTTCCTTCCTTTATTCCTTCCCTCCAACTTCCTTCCTTCCTCACTTCCATCCTTCCTCCTTTCCTTCTTTCCCTCCCAGTTCCTTCCTTACTTCATTCCTTCTGTTCACCCAGTTTCCTTCCTTCCTTCCTTCCTGCCTTCCTTCCTTCCTCCTTTCCTTCCTTCCCTCCCAGTTCCTTCCTTCCTTCATTCCTCCCTTCCTTCCTTTCCACCACTTCCTTCCTCCCTTCCTTCATTTTACCTTTCTATCTTCTTTTCCTCCATCCTTTTTTCCTTCCCTCCCGCATCCCTCCTTTATTCCTTCCCTCCCACTTCCTTCCTTCCTCACTTCCGTCCTTCCTGTTTTCATTCCTTCACTTCCAGTCCCTTCCTTCCTTCCTTCCTTCCTTCCTTCCTTCCTTCCTTCCTTCCTTCCTTCCTTCCTTCCTTCCTTCCTTCCTTCCTTCCTTCCTTCCTTCCTTCCTTCCTTCCTTCCTTCCTTCCTTCCTTCCTTCTTTCCTTCCTTCCTTCCTTCCTTACTGTCTTCCTTCCTTCCTTCCTTCCTTCCTTCCTTCCTTCCTTCCTTCCTTCCTTCCTTCCTTACTGTCTTCCTTCCTTTCTTCTTTCCTTCCTTCATTCCTTCCCTCCGTCCCGCTTCATTCCGCCCTTTCTTCCTTTCCTCCCATTTTTTTCCTTCCTTCCTTCTCTCTGGTTTCCTTCCTTCCTTCCTTCCGTTCCACCCACTTCCTTCCTTCCTTCCTTCCTTTCTTGCTTTCTTCCTTTCTTGCTTTCTTAAATCCTTCCTTCCTTTACTCCCACGTCCTACCTTCAATCGTTCCCTTTGACTTCTTTCTTTTCTTTCCTTCCTTCCTTCCTTCCTTCCTTCCTTCCTTCCTTCCTTCCTTCCTTCCTTCCTTCCTTCCTTCCTTCCTTCCTTCCTTCCTTCCTTCCTTCCTTCCTTCCTTCCTTCCTTCCTTCCTTCCTTCCTTCCTTCCTTCCTTCCTTCTTTCCTTCCTTCCTTCCTTCCTTCCTGTCTTCCTTCCTTCCTTCCTTCCTTCCTTCCTTCCTTCCTTCCTTCCTTCCTTCCTTCCTTCCTTCCTTCCTTCCTTCCTTCCTTCCTTCCTTCCTTCCTTCCTTCCTTCCTTCCTTCCTTCCTTCCTTCCTTCCTTCCTTCCTTCTTTCCTTCCTTCCTTCCTTACTGTCTTCCTTCCTTTCTTCTTTCCTTCCTTCATTCCTTCCCTCCGTCCCGCTTCATTCCGCCCTTTCTTCCTTTCCTCCCATTTTTTTCCTTCCTTCCTTCTCTCTGGTTTCCTTCCTTCCTTCCTTCCGTTCCACCCACTTCCTTCCTTCCTTCCTTCCTTCCTTCCTTCCTTCCTTCCTTCCTTCCTTCCTTCCTTCCTTCCTTCCTTCCTTCCTTCCTTCCTTCCTTCCTTCCTTCCTTCCTTCCTTCCTTCCTTCCTTCCTTCCTTCCTTCCTTCCTTCCTTCCTTCCTTCCTTCCTTCCTTCCTTCCTTCCTTCCTTCCTTCCTTCCTTCCTTCCTTCCTCCCTCCCTTCCTTCCTTCTTTCCTTCCTTCTTTCCTTCCTTTTTTCCTTTCTTCCTTGTTGGGTTTTTTTTTAAGTTTCCCCCAAGTTATGGTTTCTCCCTCTCTCCCTTTTTTGTAAAATGATCCAGCTTCCTTTCTCCTCCCCCCTTCATCTGCCTCTCATTCCTCCCTCCACCCACTTCATTGTATAATTGCTGAGTTACCGCCCCCCCGCCAACCCCACCCCGGAGCCTACCTGTCTCTCAGAGACCTCTCACTTCCACCTAGAAAGTTCCATCCAGGGCTTCGAGTGATAAGGTGGTCTCTGGGGTCCCCTCCCTCCCTCCTACCTCACTGGAAGTTTCCCCTGCCTGTCACCCCTGTTACCACCCCCAGGTGTTATCCCATTGGTTGGCTGCTGGTTCCTCCCCTTGTTACCACCCCCCTTTAACAAGCAGGGCACACGGTGCCTGTTGCCTTTTGGTGCTTATCTTCTTTGAGCCAATAAACCCGGAACACAGATACCCCCCAGAAGGACGGCTCCTTGTTTTGTCAGAGTTGCTCTGTGTGTCTTTCAGTCTGATGGATTTGGCTGCTGCAGTGCTAAAGGTACCAGGCTAGCCAACACCTGGTAACCTAGCAACAGCCCTGGTGGCTCAGCGGTAGAATTCCTGCCTGCCATGCTGGTAGCCTGGGTATGAATCCCGGCATGGGTACTAGTGCTAGCTGGGACTTGGGAAAGCACAGAGACCCTTCCTTCCTTCCTTCTTTCTCTCCTTTCCTGCTTCCCACCTTCCCTCCTTCCTTCCTTCCTTCCTTCATTCCTTCTGTCCTAGGTAGATATTATGGTGTTTGTATCCCCAATCATGTGTTCTGTTTATGTTGGATTTTATGTTCTGTTCTTTCAGAACTGATTCTGAAAGTGAAGTTTTTTTTGTCTTGTTATCAGCGGCTCACCTACCACCTTGGTCTGATGTCTAGAAAAGGTTAGTGCTGGCTGGCCTGCTTTTGCTTTGCTTGCTTGCTTTTGCTTGCTTGCTCTTGCTCCTGCTTCTGCTTTTGCCTTTGCTTTTGCTTGTTAGTTAGTTTAGCTCAACAGTCCAATTTTTTCCCTTTCTCTTTTTTGAATATCATGCCAACCTGCTCCAGACTGGGACCTGAGAAACACCAAGGAACACCAAGACCCTGCGCTCTGTGATCTGCAGCAGCCATCCCCAGCGCCCAGACCCGGACGGTCTTTCCCAAGAGTGACTTTCTGGATTTGTCATCTCTTCAGATTGGTGAATTTTTTTGTCATCTGGTGTTCATTTTCTGGTGCTGGGGAGTGTTTTGTTTGTTAAATAAACAGGGTTTTTTTCCACTTCTCTCTGAGGACATTCTTCCCAAACCAGGTGGGGGGGTGGGGGTAGGGGACGTGAGGGTTTGTTTTTGGGGGCTCCTGTCAGAGGTTTTCTCCCAGATTTGCCCTAAACTAAGACAAATATTTTGCTGCCCATCTCATGGCTGGAGAGAGTGGAGAAAACCCTGTTCTAATCATATTTGTGTTCCAGTTACTTTGTGTTGGTATAGAGCAGTTACTGGCTATGTTGTTTGAATTCATAGTGTCTCTTGGGATTGAGGCCTGCATGTGTTTCTGGTCCCTAGGGGGTTTTGAGATCTTAATCCCTCTATGGTACCTAGGTTTATTTTCTTATTCAGGAATAGCTCCGGTATTGTCCCTAATAGGTAGTTTTTGCAGTAGAAGGACACTGACCAGAATATCCATCAGGCTGGGCTTGGGTGTCATGGCTTGCAGGGAGTTTATAAAGGTGCTGAAGTCTGTTGCATGGCTCATGGTCATGGTTGTGCAGCCAGTTTGTTAGAGGGGAAGAAGGGGATGAGGCTTTTCAGCCTTTGCTTTCCTTCTTCTCCTCTGACTGAATCTCTTAGCTCCCTATTAAAAAATGTTCCATTTCCCCTGTTTCCCCTGACTGTTAAAGAGACCATCTTTCTGGTGTTTTGTGAGAACCCCGGGATTGATTCAGGGGTCTCGTGTGGTGGTAAAGTCTCTCCTCCAACCTTTGCTTCTAAAGAAAAACTCCGCAGCCTCTTGTTGTTCAGTCTCAAGGCAGTTTATTGCTCGTTATCTAAAAGATTGTCTTCGCCGGCTGCGGCTGCCTTGGTCAGCTGCCCAGGCAGAAACACACACACTCCTGACACCCTCACTGTCCGGTGTCTCCATCGTCTCTCCCCCCGTCCAGGGCTGCTGCTATCTTTTATATGATATATTACGTGTTATATGTTTACAGATTTTCCCCAATACCTACTGTCTATGTTACAATGTGCTTTTCTACTCTAAACCAATCTGTGAGTGCCAACATCACCAAGAACATGAAGGTAAGGAAGAAGAAGGAGGGAGAACAGGATCAGGCCCACTTTCCTCCATCTTAAAACTCCTGACCCCCCTGTACAAAGTAAAACCCCCTGTATAGGTGTTAAAACCCCCCTGTACAATACTAAAAAATTTTCCCCTCTAATTTGTGACTACTTTTACTGTACCATCTAACCCTCTGTGACCGCTTGTTCCACCTTCAAAGTTGGTAACTCATTCCATGGCTCAAACTCAAAATCACAGCTGTTTTCAGCTTCTGACCAAGGCCTGGAACCTCTAAAAATGTCTGAGGGACATTTTGAGTTCCGACAGTGTTTAACCTGGTAAGCTTTCTCTATACAGTCTGCAGTCTCTCTAGAATGAGGGCTGAGATTTCTAGAGGGCCGATGAGACTCTGACCCAGAAGTAGACCCAGATGTGAGAAATCCTGAGTGGTGTGGGAAATGGGAGGATATGGGCCAAATCTGAAAATAATTTTCTGACCCTATAGCCTGGGACTTCCCATGTGAACAAATTCAGAATCCAGCTGAGGTGGTGAAGTACCTGAAAGAGAAGTGCTATGATAACTCTAAGGAGAAAAAGATCATTGCAGTGAGCTGGGCCCCCTGGCATATGCTTATCGCACCCTGTGAGATACTGTAGGGCAGCAGACAGAGGAAGAGCAACAGGAAGATAAATCAGCAGATATCCCAATCACTCAGGCTGCAGCCAAAACTCCCGGCTCAAAGCCAGCAGCTAAACCAGACAGTGAGCCTAAGCTAGCAGCTAAACCAGACTGTAAGCCTCAACCAATGGCTGTTGCTACTAGCACAAGAAGTGGAAAGTGCACAGAAAAGACTGGTTGACCAGTGGATGACAATGATGATGATAATGCAGGAGAAGGACCCTCAACAACTGCTGACATAAAACCAGGAGTCAAAGCAACTTGTACAAGGTCAGAGTCCAATACTGAGTCCTTTTCCCTAAAGGACCTTCGTGGCCTGAGAAAGGATTACACTGGACGACCTGATGAGTCTGTAATTAGTTGGTTGGTCCGTCTTTGGGATGCTGTGGGTGAGGCTACAATTCTGGATGGTACTGAGGCAAGACATTTGGGATCCCTGTCACATGATCCTGTCGTTGACCAAGGAATGATAAGAGGGGCTAACCCTCACAGCCTCTGGGCACGAGTTCTGGAAAGTGTAGCACAAAGATACCTGTGTGCAGATGATCTTTATATGCAGCAGACCCAGTGGAAGACTATAGAACAAGGGATCCATGTTGTCTTTATGAAAGACAACCAGGAGCCTGGTTCAGATAAGGCAGCACGGCGGCCTGGTCTCGTCCAAGCCGCTCGGGCTAATCAACACACGCATACACCAATATGGCAGACGGTTGAAAAGCGTTTATTATCCTATTTCGTGGGTTTATATAGGTTTAGGAGTCTTTGCTACGTCAGAGGGGGGTTTGGGGTCTCGGAGGATAGTGGGTAGTGGAATTTTACCAGGACAGGTGTGGCTACATTCTTTTCTGACTCCTGGGGTTAGCAGATAAGCAGGGGAGAGAGAGGGGGGGAAGGGGTCTATCTTTCCGTGACATTCCGGTAATCTTCCGCTTCGCCTGTCCCTATCTTACCACATCTCCCCCCTCCTTATCACATACAAAATGAGGTAGTTGTAGATAGAGGCATTGGAGTGAGGTACAGACTTGTAACTTGTTAAGGAAAGGGTGGTTTAGTAGATCAGGGTAGATTTTTTAAGGCAGGTGCTGAAGGCTTTAGCTACTGACTGTGTTTGCAGTTTTTTGGTTTATAGCATTTGTTGGTGGCCTACGAACAGAATGTTTGCCCTTTCCAGACGGGCTTGAACAAACGAGACTAGTTTGTTCAGCAGGCATGGTCCTATGGTAATAGCCAAAAGCAGTATTGCCAGTGGACCTACCAGGGCAGAAATTAAAGTGGTGAGCCAAGGTGATTGATTGAACCAGGATTCAAACCAGCTCTGCTGGGTCTCCCTGTCTCTCTTTCTCTGAGCCAGTCTGTCTCGGAGTTCTGCCATGGAGTCTTTAACGACTCCTGTATGATCTGCATAAAAGCAGCATTCCTCCTTCAAAGCTGCACACAATCCTCCCTGCTGCATAAATAAAAGGTCAAGTCCTCGCCTATTTTGTAAAACTACTTCTGAAAGTGAAGAGACTGACTTCTCCAGATAGGAGATGGATTTCTCGATCCTCTGCAGGTCCTCATCGATGGTCATTTGCAGCTGGGAGAGTCCGTGTTGCTGGGTCGCGATGGCTGAGACGCCCGTGGCGGTGCCAGCTGCTCCCAGGCCGAGCAGCATTGCGATAGTTATACCTGTGATGATTTCCCTTTTGTGGAGTTTGTTAGGTTCTTCGAGAAGATGGTATATCTTTTCGTCTGAGTGATGCAGGACTTTAGAAACAATCAGAACTTGAACACAGAAGTTGATAGAGTTATTAAACTTGGTAAGGAATATATAAGGATTTACTCTGGGTTTCTGGCAAACTTACATTTCAAATGTGGATGGGACTATTTATTTATTGGTCTTCTGTGGGGAGTGTCTCATTTGCACTGGTGGGGGACACTGGCTGTGGAGTAATTGAAGGGGGTATCTAAAGCATTGCTTTCGTAGAAAAGGGGGTTTAATATCATAGTAAAACTGATAGGGGTTAGTTAGGTTTGATTTGGTTTTATTTAGGGTTAGTAAAATAACTTCTAAACAGGTTGGCTATATGAAACACGAAGGATGGGGTATTTATTATGGTGACTTTTTTGAGCATTTTGTTACTTGTTGCACGACTCACTTAAATAGCTGATGAGGGTAGTGGCCTGGGCTAGCTTGTTTCTTTGGCTACAAGCTTGTAACAGTTTTTAAAATTGCATGAAGAAAGACACTGTGCATGTTTGGATCTTACCACCGTGGGATTTTTAGGTGTTGTCTGGCAGTTTGGTGGTCCGTTATCTCTTTTTGGAGCAGGGGTGTCTGTGTCACAGGGACGGTCTTCAAGCATGTCCTGCAAACAGAACTTATAGCTTTTCATTAGTTTTGTTTTGAGGGTCAGGTTCGGTTGGTAGCAGTGGTGTGCAGCAGTGGCTCTCATGGTCTCACGACATGGGGGTTCCGACTGCCACAGAGGCAGCACGTTCCCTACATCCCCGGGGGCTTTCTCCCCACTTTCATAGCCAGGGCTACCCCGGGGTCCCGTATTGGGGGCGTCTCTTGCTGACCCTGCGGCGCGCGCGCCGCTTGCGGTGGGAGGGGGCTGGGTTCGCCCGCGCGCTCCCCCCCCCGCCCGCGCGCTCCCCCCCCCGCCCGCGCGCTGCCCCCCCGCCCGCGCGCTGTTTGTGTGTCCGGGGGTTGGGACCTGTATTGTTTGGCGAGATGCTCTTTTCTGTCGCAGCTCTAAGGGGTATTGTGACTGCTTTTCGGTGCGGCTTAGAACTTTATTCGGTTTTGTTTTAAAGTGTGCTGGTTCCGTATCTTTTGTTTCGGAGTTTGGGCTGGCTCCCGCCGGCTCGGAGGGGTCGGTAGCGCTGTTGCTAGGCTCCGCGCCGGAAATGAAATGCCAGCGTACTTCCGGGGCCCCGCGCCGTTTTGTTCGGCTCCGGGCTCGCTCCTCCCCTCGGGGGAGGGGCTGCTCCCGCCCCCCCGGCTCGCCGCACCCCCTGCGGGGGGTGGTTTTTGCCTTATATGGTGGAGGCTCCCGGCGCGGCCGCTGATTGGCTCTGTGCTCCGAGCCGCCCTCCGCCCCTTTCTCCCGCGCGCGCGCGTTTCTGAGATCGCGCGGTGTCCGAGTTTTCGCGCCGGGACCGCCCGGGCTCCGCCCCCCTCCGCGGCATTCGGCGCCATTTTCAAAGCGTCCGCGTGGCCGCGCGGCCGGGGATTCTCCCCGAGCCGCGGCCCCTGCGACTCCGGTCTTTCCCGCCGGCTCTCGCCAAGAGCGCCCCGCGCGCGGCTGCGCCTTTGACCGCGGATCTCTGACCGGCGGCGGGACGGATTGGGAAGCGGCGGCTTCTCGGGGTTTTTCTGCGGCGGGGTTTTCGCGGGGGTTTTTCGCGGTGGGGGTGTCCCGGGGGTTTTCTGCGGCGGGGGCGTCCCGGGGGGCTTGTGCGGCGGGGTTCGGCGCTGCTCCGCTCGGCGCGCCGGCGGGGAAGCGGCGCGGAGCTGCGGGCGGGCTTGGGTTCCGGCGGGAGCGGAGTCGCGCTGCTCGGAGCGCGTTCCGGCGGGGTCGGGGCCGCGCCGCTTGAAACGCGCCGCTCCGGCGGCAGCGCTGCTTCTGCCGGGCTGGGCTGGGCTCAGCTCTGCAGCGGGGCCGGGCTGCGCTCTGATCCGGGGAAGGGGTTGTCGCGCTGAGCTCTCTCGGGTCTCCGGTCCCGGGTGGACCCTCCTCAGGGACGGTCTGCGCTTTCGCCCCCCCCCCGAGCTCGGGTTTGACTAATAAACACATATGTGCTGCACTCCGCGTCTCCTGCTTTTCTATTGCTTTGCGCGGGGTCCTTTTTACTTTGCTCCGTGCCGTAAAGCTCTTGTTACTGTCTGAGGATTTTTCCTCCACGGCTAGCGTGGCTGTATACTGTTCCCATATCCCCGGATGCATGGCATCCACTGAGCATTCGGCTGCTCCAAGCTCAGGCAGCCTTGCTATAGCAAGATAAAAGTTCCTGAGCTTAAACGCGATATTCCATTGCCTCATACTTACGACCCATGCGACGCTGCCTATGACGCTCGCGGGTCCGGGGACGTCTCCCCTACGCCTGGGTACGGTCCGACCGTCCTGGCCGCTGCTTCTGTCCAGGTGAAACCCGTCCACCGGGCAAATTTTGTCCCGGGCTTCGGCACCAGTATGTTGTCTTTATGAAAGACAACCAGGAGCCTGGTTCAGATAAGGCAGCACGGCGGCCTGGTCTCGTCCAAGCCGCTCGGGCTAATCAACACACGCATACACCAATATGGCAGACGGTTGAAAAGCGTTTATTATCCTATTTCGTGGGTTTATATAGGTTTAGGAGTCTTTGCTACGTCAGAGGGGGGTTTGGGGTCTCGGAGGATAGTGGGTAGTGGAATTTTACCAGGACAGGTGTGGCTACATTCTTTTCTGACTCCTGGGGTTAGCAGATAAGCAGGGGAGAGAGAGGGGGGGAAGGGGTCTATCTTTCCGTGACATTCCGGTAATCTTCCGCTTCGCCTGTCCCTATCTTACCACAGATCCAACGCCTGAGAGAAATGGCAGTGGCAGAGATTATCTTCTCAGATGAAATAACTACTAGGAATCCAGACTTGGTACCATGTACATCTGTGATGTGACAAAAACTTGTACAGCTTGCGCCACATGAATGCGCTTCTGCTTTATATGAATGAATATATGAATATTGAAGCAATAATGAAGTGGGATGAGAGGGATGAGACCATGCTTGATATGGCAAAGAAGCTCCAACATATGCAGATGCCGTACAAGGCCCAACACATGCCAGAATTTCAGCAGTGGAAACACATCTGCAGAAATTAGAAGATAAGATACAGGAGAAGCATAAGAGACTCAGGGAGGTGATTAAGGAGGACCTTCTCCAAATCTCGGCAGTACAGATCAGAGGTTCTGGTATCCAACGCAGACGTTCCTCAGATGGGGAGAGAGGCTACACCCCGTGAGCTGAGCTGTGATTCTTCCTGCACGATTGTGGAGAAAACATGAGGAAATGGGATAGAAAATCTACTGTTGCTCTGGCACAACAGGTGCATGAATTGAAGGAAGGCAAGACTCAGAGAGGAAGTTCCACCAAAAGGAGAGCAGCTCCAGTTGCCTGTAGCCAAACTACCATGGATGATGATGATGATGATGACATGTCTGATCCACTTGAAGGAACCTCTAAGACACATGCCCAAGGAAAAAAGGATAAACAGGTTTAGAGGGGCCCTGCCTCTAGCCAAGTAGAGACAAGGGAAAACCGTGTTTTCTGGACTGTGTGGATTTGTTGGCCTGGCACATTGGAACCACAAAGATATAAGGCTTTGGTTGATACTGGTGCACAATGCAAGTTAATTCCATCGAGACACGTAGGGGCAGAATCTGTCTCTATCACTGGTGTGACAGGTGGATGACAGGACTTTCCCTTGGTGCAAGATGATGTAAGTCTGAAGGGAAATAAGTGGAAGAAACAGCCTATTGTGACTGGCCCAGAGGCCCCATGCATTTTGGGCCTAGATGACCTCCGAAGGGGGCATTTGAAAGACTCAAAAGGACACTCAGGTGGGCATTTGGGATAGCAGCTGTAGTGACAGAGGGCATCCGGCAATTGAACGCCTTGCCTGGAGTGTCCGAGAATCCATCTAGTGTAGGACTTCTGAAGGGAGAAGAAAAACAGGTAGCAATTGCCACTTCAACAGTGCATCGCCAACGGTATAGAACAACTGGAGATGTTGTGGTTCCCAACCACAAGATGATCTGAGAGCTGGAGAGGCAAGGGGTGGTCATCAAAACCCACTCACCCTTCAACAGCCCCATTTGGCCTGTGCGTAAATCTGAAGGAGAATGGAGATTGACAGTGGACTACCGTGCATTGAATGAAGTGACTCCACCATTGAGCGCTGCTGTGCCAGACATGTTAGAGCTCCAGGACCAGCTTGAGTCCAAGCCAGCAAAGTGGTACACCACTATGGATATTGCCAATGCATTTTTCTCCATTCCTCTGGCAGCAGAATGCAGGCCCCAGTTTGCCTTTACGTGGAGGGGAGTGCAGTATACCTTGAACCAACTGCCCCAGGGGTGGAAGCACAGTCCTACCATCTGCCATAGACTGATCCAGACTGCACTAGAAAAGAGTGAGGCTCCAGAACATCTACAGTATATTGATGATATCACCGTGTGGGGGAAAACAGCAGCAGAAGTGTTCGAGAAAGGAGAGAAAATAACAGCTCCTGGGAGTGAAGTGGCAAGATGGACAGTGTCAGAAGCCTACAGATGTCATCAACAAGATCACAGCTATGTCCCCACCAACCAAGAAGAAGGAGACACAATCTTTTGTAGGCACCATAGGTTTTTGAAGAATGCGTATTCCTGAGTACAGTTAGATCATGAGCCCTCTTTACCTGGTTACCTGCAAGAAAGAATGATTTCCATTGGGGTCCTGAACAGCAGTAAGCTTTTGCCCAGATAAAGCACGAAATGGCTCATGCAGTAGCCCTTGGCGGGGACCAGATGTGAAGAACATGCTGTAGTCTGCAGCTGGGAACAATGGTCTGTCTTGGAGCCTTTGGCAGAAAGTGCCTGATGAGACTCGAGGCTGACCACTGGGACTTTGGAGTCGGAGCTACAGAGGGTCTGAAGCTAACTACACCCCAACAGAGAAGGAAATCTTGGCCGCCTACAAGAAGTCCAAGCTGCCTCAGAGGTGATTGGTACAGAAGCACAACTCCTCCTGGCACCCTGACTTCCGGCGTTGGGGAGGATGTTGAGAGGAGAGGTTCCCTCCACCCACCGTGCCACCAGTGCTGCATGGAGCAAGTGGATTGCTCTCATCACGCAGCACACCCCTATTGGTAAACTGAATTGCCCTGGGATATTGGAAGTAATTACAAATTGGCCTGAAAGTGAAAGTTTTGGTTTCACAGATGAAGAAGAAGAACCAGTGACATGGACTGAAGAAGCTGCACCATACAACCAACTGCCAGCAGAGGAAACACGTTAGGCTCTATTCACTGACAGTTCCTGTCGCATCATAGGGATGAATCGGAAGTAGAAAGTAGCTGTATGGAGCCCCACAGCATAAGTTGCACAAGCTAGAGAAGCTGAAGTTGGATCAAGTCAACTTGCTGAAGTCCAAGCCGTTCAAGTGGCCCTAGACATTGCAGAAAGGGAGACTTGGCCAAAGCTCTCCCTCTACACTGATGCATGAATGGTAGCCAATGCTCTGTGGGGATGGCTGGAGAGATGGAAAGAGACTAACTGACAGTGTAGAGGAAAACCAATTTGGGCTGCTGCAGCATGGCAAGACATCACTAGCTGGGGAGAGAAACTACCTGTGAAGGTTCGCCATGGAGATGCCCACTGAGGCGTGCTGTGGACCTTCGTCCAACGGGGAACACCTCACTGGGGTCGGTCAACAGGAGTGTGCATAGCTGTAGTATGTTGTTCCACTGAGGCGGGATGACTCACAGGCTGCTGTATTTCTCAGAGGGCTTTATTGTAGGAAAGGCAAATGGGGGTGAAGGGAAACGGCCACTTGAGAAGGGAGCAAGCTCTGAGAGCCCCGTCCCGAGGGTGAGCTAAGGTATATAACTGGTTAAGGAAAGGAGGGTCAAAGTACATAAGGACCAATACGGGAAAGGCTCAGGTGAGGAGAAGGGGATAAGTGACAGGGGATGAATCAAGGGGGACAAGGGGTAGGAGGGGTTATTAGGAGGGAACCAATGCGGGTACAGAGAACAGGGAACATTCTGGAACTGAAGGATAGTACAAACAATGACTGACATGAAGAGGGGAAGGCATAACAAATGATTGACATCAGGGGACGCAGGAAATTACACAGTGGTGGTCTCCTAGGGCATCCCAGGGCAACTATCCCCAGGACCCCCTCCCACAGCCCTTGTCCCCAGAAGCAGAGCTAATGAAGAGCAGCAAAACAATCAGCAGGTAGATCAGGCTGCAAAGATGGGGTGTCAAAGATAGACTTTTAGTTTGGGAGCGCAACGGAGGGTTATTCCGAGCTTGATGGGCCTATGATGCCTCAGGCCATCAGGGTAGAGACGCCACCTCTAAGAGGGCACAAGACCAAGGGGTGGATTTAACCATGGACAGTATTTCTCAGGTTATCCATGACTGTGAGACATGTGCTGCCATCAAACAGGCCAAGTGGGCGAAACCCCTATGATATGGTGAGCGGTGGTCCAAGTACAGCTATGGGGAGGCCTGGCAGATTGAATACATCATGCTGCCCCAAACAAGCTATACAATGGTAGAAACCACCACGGGATGGTTGGAAAGCTACACTGTGTCTCATGCTACAGCCTGTAACACCATCCTGGGCCTTGAAAAGCAGGTCCTTTGGAAGTATGGTACCCCTGAGAGGATAGAGTCAGACAATGGGACTCATTTCAAGAATAGCCTTATCAACACCTAAGCTAGGGAACATAGCATTGAGTGGGTGTACCACATCCCCTACCATGCATCAGCTGCAGGCAAAGTGGAGAGGTACAATGGACTGTTAAAAACCACCTTGAAAGCACTGGCTGGGGGATATTTCAAAACTTGGGTGCAGCATTTGGCAAAAGCCACATGCTTAGTTAACAGCAAGGGTTCCACCAATCAAGCAGGTCCTGTGTTGCTGTGCGAGACCAGTTCTGGGTGGGAGCCTGCAAAGCACGGCGGGAGGAGGGGAGAGGCGATGGCCACTTCTCCCCCTTCGGCTCTGCGGGGCTCAGTTCTAGTGTGGGAACAGACAAAATAGCGACACGGGGCTTGGGTGCAAACAAGTGTTTATTGTAGAAGCGTGTTCCCGAGACACCGGCGCACCAACCAAGCGTCGGTTATACCCCGTGCCAGGGGCGGGCGGGGGGGTACCTGAGCCGCGGCCAATAGGATGGGAGGCAGGGGACAGGGGCAGGGTAACCCTGGAGACCGCGATGGGAAAGGCGGGGTGGGGCAGGGACAGACTGTGTGGTGAGGGGGAGTGATAGGGGAACAAACGGTCAGGACAAGGAACCGCGGTGGGATGGGCGGGCTGGGTCGCAGGACAACGGGGGAACGTGCAGGAAGGGGGGAGGGGGAATGGCAGGGGGAAGAAGAGAAAATTACAAATCCCGCAGCGCAATCTTTTGAATTTACATAAAGGAAAGGGAGTTCTGAGGTAAAAACAAATTAGTAACGTTACAAGTTTGAGAGACATCAGAAAGTGATACACCAATCAGAGTTACAATGAATGGGGCAAAAATCTTTTCCACATTACAATTTAAGATAAAGGGTACAAAATTATCATAAACACATTCTGTATCGAGGATGAAGGCAGGATTCATGATGCAATGCTTGTGGTTTTCAAATTCTAGCAGAGCAGAAGCAGGCAGCAAACAGCGATGTGGTTTCTCCAATTTATTTGATTGCAAAGTTGGCATATCATTGTGGGCAGTAATTAGAGAGAATGATCTTTCCTTCTATAAGATAGAACTCAATCCAAGAAGTTATTTCCAAATTATCACAAGCAATGGGGAAAACTTGTATTGAAATAATAAGGGAACTTTGGGCAAGGTACATTTAGGAGATGGGATAAAGGGGTGAACCTGGGCGCCACTGTTTCAGGGGAAGGAAAACAGTGGAGCTCTGGTCCAGGTTTCCAGCTCCACTCCCTTTGAAGGGGGCCCCCCCCCCCACAGCAAAGGGGAAAGCTCTCTTACAAAGGGAGGCCCTCTAACGGAGGGGCCCCTCCGGCAATCCTTCCCATCAGAGGGGGAGCCAGAAGAAGGACTGAGGGATTAATCCAACCTCACCTCCCCCCCAATAGGGGCTGGCCCGCTGCAGGATGGTGCAGGGCCATTGGGGGAGGGGTGGGGCTGGCGGGAAAACGTGGGCAGAAGAGAAGGGTTACGGCGGGAAAATGGGATCCCTGTAGTGTGGCCAGCGCCATCTTGGGAGGGGGTGCCGGGTGCACTGCATCTCGCCCGGGGAGGCACGGCCAATGCCACCCCTAAGGGAGGATAACAGTGCCCGGCAGAGCACTTGGGGCGGCTCGGCTGCTGCCATCCCCAAGGGAGAAGGTCTGGGGAAGTCTGTGGGGAAAAGGGAAGGGGGAGCTTCGCAGAAGCCGAGGGAAAAATCTACAGGAGAGGGGCCCGACGCAGCTGGAAGCCGATGAAATGCATGGATGTGAAAGGCCTCTCTTAGGATGTTAACAGTTCTCCAATAGCTGACGTGTCGCCGTGTACAATTCTGTCCCATTGGTGTCCTTTCGACCCCCCCCTGCCCCCATAGCCCAGAATAGGGAGGAGAGGGTAGAAAAGGCAGCTTTCCAAAAAAGAGAAGGAGCTTTCCAGTATTAGTTACCCCAAAAAGACCAAGCGAGGTTGTGTCCTCCTCGGAAAAGAAAAAGCCTTCCAGCCGCCAGGGACATGCAAGCCTACAGCCCCCGTCTGGACATGGACGGTGGTAAAAACTCAGAAAAGAAAAAAAGGTAGCCCAGCCGCCTGTCAGGGTCCCACCCTGCTCTGACCCAACTTACCCTCCGGGCTCAGGCGGTGAAATCTCTATCTCTCTCCTCAGTGGTGGAACATCGCGCTGAACTGAGGACGTATTCTTTCACAGTTTGGCTCTCCCAGAAGCCTGGGTGTTCCCGTTAACCAGAGCTCGTCCCTGAAACTCTGGGTTCAGCCAGTGTCAGGCTCTGGTCTCCATTCAAATGCCGTCCCCTGAAGAGCCACTCTTCCACATCAGTCCATCGAGCCACTGCCAAACTGTCCTCTTTGTCCTCAGGTAAGTCTACCTGTCTCCCAGGCCCTGCAGTCTGGCTGCCCCCGCAGCGCGGCTGCTCCCGGGCAGGTAGAGAGCATGCCGGCGAGGACGGAAGAGGGTCCCCAGAGCTTCAGGTTTGTTTTCTGCCCGGCATGACACTCCTCTTAGCGTCTGCAGAGCTCTTACGGCAGCAGAGTTCCTTTCTCTCTCCCCCTTTTCACAAATTGATGGAAATAGCCATCTTCTGCTACCATTTGTTGCCGTGCGAGACCAGCTCTGGGCGGGCGCCTGCGTAGCACGGTGGGAGGAGGGGAGAGGCGATGGCCGCTTTCCCCTTCGGCTCTGCAAGGCTCAGTTCTGGCGTGGGAACAGACGAAATGGCAACATGGGGCTCGGGTGCAAACAAGTGTTTATTGTAGAAGCGTGTTCCCGAGACCACCAGGGCACCAACCAAGGGTCGGTTATACCCCGTGCCAGGGGCAGGGGGGGGAACCTGAGCCGCGGCCAATAGGATTGGAGGCAGGGGACAGGGGCAGGGTAACCCTGGAGACCGCGATGGGAAAGGCGGGGTGGGGCAGGGACAGACCACGTGGCAAGGGGGAGTGATAAGGGAACAAAGGGTCGGGACAAGGGACCGCGGTGGGAGGGGTGGGCTGGATTGCAGGACAAAGGGGGAACACCCAGGAAGTGGGGAGGGGGAAGGGGGGGGGGGAAGAAGAGAAAATTACAAATCCCGCAGTCCTTCCCAATCTGATTCCCTGAATATAGTAGATGGAGAGAAAGTCCCAGTGGCACAGGTCAGAGGTTTGTTAGGGAAGGCAGTGTGAATCAATTCTGCCTCGACTACAGGCAAACCCATTCATGGGATTGTCTTTGCTCAGGGACCAGGTTGTACATGGAGGATAATGCAGAGAGATGGAGCAACATGATGTGTACCTCAGCGAGATCTGATTGTGGGGGTGAGACTCATGTGCAAATATCACTGTTTGCTGGATGTTGCTGCCATTGTCTGTACATGAAAGCACACAGACATGAGACAGAAGGAAATGTGTTAAGTGTTGAAGATTTGAGCAAGTGAGATGGAAGTGTGAAAAATGCATATTTCATGATTAGCTTTTCACAAATGTTACAATGAATATTATATGTGTAATGTTAGAAAGTTATGCTGTATTAATTCTCTTAAGTAGTGTGTTAAATATAGTTTTAAGTTACAACATCATATTGAAATAGAAAACTGTGATGCAGGCTTTTTTTTACTAGTTCAAGCAAGAGATGAGATAATCAAGAAACTCTTCACACAGAGATGACAAAGACTTGGGGCCCATAAAGAGTTACTGCCTCCTTATCAGAAAAGACAAACAGTCTTCCACCTTCTCTCTGTCTTTATGGAACCACCAGGATTAAGGGGAAGAAGTTGACAAAAAAACAGAAAAGTTCTTAATTTGCAAGGAATTTATGCATCACGTATGAGATATATGAATATGCAACAGGCTATTGCTTTTAAGGTTATTCCTTTGTTCACAAGGTATGCTTTTCATGCATACCGGAGAGCATCCGGACATCTGTAATTCTTTGCTTTTTATTGTCTTGTAATTGTCCTAACTCTAAATTTTGTTACTCTAATTGTATTACTATCTTTATAACCATTTTATTATTATTAAACTTTAAAAATTTTGAAAACCAAGTGATTGGTGTTTTTCACAGAAGGAAATGTGTTTGAGGAAGTGAAAGATGGAAGTTTTGACGTGAATAAATGCATGATGTTTGGTAGTATGTTGACATTATGGAAATAAGTGGTGGAATGTCCCAGGTGATGTTATGGTGCTTGTATCCCCAATTGTGTGTTCTGTTTATGCTTCATGCTTTGTTCTGAGCCTTCCGGACTGGCACGGAAAAGTGAAGGTTTGTTTTGTCCGGGACCTGGGAAACACTGAGAGACACTGAGAGACACCGAGAGTGTGTTTTAAAATGTTGAGGTCTTGACACCACTGTTGGCCATTGCTAGTGGCTGTAAAGAGAGGCCATTTTCCATGGGAAAAAGAAGTAATTTCCTTAGGCTCTGGGTATCAGCTCAGAGGTGGTATATGGGGGTCTATGATCACACAGGTTCCTAACTCCTGATCATTTTAATTGTGGAGAAATCCTTCAATGTTTTGAAATTTTGAGGTCCAGACGCCAGTATGGGCCAGTGCGAGTGGCCATAAATAGAGGCCATTTTCCTTGGGAAAATGATGTCATTTACCATGGCTTTGAGTATCAGCTCAGAGGTGGCATTATGTGCTCTAAGATCACACAGGTTCCTAGCTCCAGACACCTGTAGTTTTGGAAAAATCCTACAAAGTTTGTGAATTTTGGGGTCACGACATCTCAGATGTCAAGTGCGAGTGGTCACAAAGAGAAGCCATTTTCCATGGGAAAAGGAAGTCATTTCCTCAGGCTCTAGGTGTCTACTTAGAGGTGGCATATCGGGCTCTAAGATCACACAGGTTCCTAGTTGCTGATCACTGTAATTTTTGAGAAATCATTCAAAGTTTGCAAATTTGGAGTTCAGCTCGGCACTGTGGACCAGTGCGAGTGGTCAAATAGAGAGGCCGTTTTCCATGGAAAAAAGAAGTCATTTCTTCATGCTCTGGTTGTCTGTTTAGAGGTGGCATATGGGGCTCTAAGATCATACAGGTTCCTCGTAGGTTCCTGATGTCAGTTTACGGGAGGCGCTTGGATTTTTCAAGGCAGCAGTAGTTTGAGGTAGGGGCAGCTTGGATCTGGGACACATCCTTCGCCATTTGGATTTTTTGCTGCTGGCCTCCCCCTCCGGGCCAAAGGCACCTGAACAAACACTGGCCCTTTTCCCTGGGAAAGAAAACTGGCCAGCCCAGGATCCTGATGTCAGTTTGCAGGGTGTGCTTGGGACCTTCAGGGTACCACATGTTTGAGGTGGGGGCAGCTTTTGTCTTGGACACATCCTTCGCCATTCGGATTTTTTGCCAGTGGTCACCAGGGGCCAAAGGCCCCTGAACACAAACACTGACTGGCCCTTTTCCCCTTGAAAGCAAACTTGCTACACCAGGTTCCTTCCTTCCCTTCCTTCCTTCCTCCCTTCCTTCCTTCCTTCCTTGCTTGCTTCCTTCCTTCCTTCCCTCCCTCCCTCCCTCCCTCCCTCCAAACTGCGAAGTAGTTACAGTAAATTACTTTTCACTAAGTATCATTTTGAAGCATAGAAATAAAAAGAATAAAATTGTCTGAAGAAAGAGCATGCAAAAGTAATTGTAAAATGAGAATTAGGGTTAGATATTGAAAATTCAAAAATACAACATTGAAATGTTGGAATGGATGGTTTGAAAGGATTTTCTTTCTATTTGTCTGATACAAATGATGATATCATGCTAAGCTTTATGGACATTTCTAGTCTCACACAAACACAGAAGAATTTTTCAACTGATGATAAAATCTTTTTTTGAAAAAAAGAGAAATAAAGTGCAGAAAATTCTAGGCATCCACACTTACTAGATGTTGGTTACTAAAGATTGGATCTTTTTTGTGGGTGAGTATACTTCCCGTTCACACACACAGATACACCTCTTCCCCCTGCAAACAGATGTGTGATTTTGTGTCTGAAAGAAGGGACTATCTTTTTTCTGTTCAACAGGCTTTGGTTTTCAAAGTCAAGGGCTATTCTTCCTGGATCTATTACCTGGATTTATTGCTTAGAAGGTAAGAAAAGTCATGAAATATTTGGTAAAAACTGTCCTACTACATCTTCATGTCAACCATTTCGTCTAACTTAGGCTGCTTGCATGCAATTTTTTTCGCCAAGTATTATGGCAATGAAAAAATAATTACCTATATGACAGATCATATTTTGCAGGAAGACATCTATGGCAGGTTTAGCACACACCTACAACATGCCTTTTTTATTAAAGGGCTTTTTTAAGAAATGTCTCCACATTTAATTGTTCAAATTCTTTAACTCTGGATTCCTTCAAATATTCAAAAACTCTCATTAAAACCAACACCTTGCTTTCCAAATATCAGCTACCACAATTCTATTTGGGTTGTCTAGATAATACTAATCAGTAGAGGGAAATTGTAGGTATCACCTTGAAAAGATATTTTCCCTTATCACAGTCTATATTTTTACAACTATCATTCCTACAGAAACAGAGTTCAATTTAAGACAATAAGAATAGTTTTTAGACTGCTAATAAGATAAGAAATCTACTCTGAAAACTTACGAAAGCTCATTTGCTTTACAAGAGGAATGTGAGAAGTGGAATGTAGGCAACAAGGTGGTGAGAAACCCATTCCAAACCTACCAACTGAATACCTTACCATGACTGGACTGGATCAACAGAAAAAATTCTAAAGTGTTATTAATAAAAACATGCCTTGATCAAACAGAGGTCAACTGAAGAAAGAACTGGATTGGTTGTTTGTTTCTGGAGGTTGAGATTGGAAACAGAATAACTACAAATACAGTGAAGAAAAAACTATTGATTCCTCAGACCCATCCAAATGTCCAAGAGAGGCGTTGTTTGTAAGAGGTATGTCATAAAAAGCACTGAATTCAATTACAGACACATACTTTTGAACAGATGTCGCCCTGATTCTTGAGTTTTCTAAAGCCTTCTGAGCTTACATTCTATTGGGAAACTTTCCCACACAGTTTCTGTAAATAACGTGTTGTTTTGCATTCCTCCATGGGGGTGGAGAGACTTGATGTACTAGTGCTTTGTCCAATGTCTTCGGAGAGGTGGCACATTCACTCTCCAATCCACTGTCACCTTTGGAGAAGTATAAAAGTTGGAGTCAGAAAATAAACGCTCTCTTTTTTGCCTTGCAAGGTGGCAGGTGGCTCGCGTTGTGCTTTCTCGTGTCCTATAGCGACATCTGGTGACCGCCGAAGTGTATTGCAGCTTAGGCTGGGAACTGTTGGTGAGGTCTTTCTGTTTGTTCAGCGCGTTGCCTGTTGCTGGGTTTTTTGTTTTTTTTTTTTTTTTTTGGTAATGGAGAGCTTTGAGGGCATTAGGGAGGAGTCTGTGGCTTTGGACGTTTGGAGGGAGGTGCTGAAGTGGAAACGCGTTCCTTTTTATTGGGATGATTTTGAGAGGCTGTTTTTATGGGCAAGGGAACAGGGATTCTTTCCCAATCTTGCTGAGGCCCTTTCCTGGGAGAATTGGTCTCCCGTGGGAGACCGCCTCATGGATGCCCTGCTTGATAATCGTTTTGAAGATGTTGGGCCGCTGATGATGCTGTTTAAGAGGTTGGATGCCATTTGGCAGGGGTCTGAGATTGGCAGTTCTCGTGCTTCTCTGGGGGACCTATCTGTCTTGGATGCGGATGCTGGGGAAGCCGAGTCTCTGTACAGTTGCCCTGATTCCCCTAGCCCCGGGGGGAGTGAGCCGGAAGGTGGCTCCTCCTCTGGTGTGGTTTGGGCTCCCAGCCCACTGGCTCCAGGCATCCGGTCGGTGGAGCCGGTTCGGCCGCCTCGCCCGGCCCCGCGTCGCAGGCGTAGTGGGCTGGGCGGGAAAGCACTTTCTCTTTGTGCCTTCCCGGCGCTCGGGGGTGAACGGGGGCCCGTGGATCAGCCCCTGCCTCGGATTGCGTCTGACTCGGTGACGGTGAATTGCCCGAACTGTGGTGTTACATTTCCCCTGGAGAAGACACAGGCGCATTCGCCCGGTCCGGTCTCGGGTTCATCTTCTGAGGAGGAACCCGCTCCGATCCCTGAGCCTGCGCGGCCTGCCGGGCATGCGCAGGCGGTGGGGGCCGCCAAAGGCGGGGCGTTGGTCACTGTTCCATCGGACCCCGCCCCGGCAGGCGGGCAGCCCGCCCCGTCCCGCCTGATGGGGGCGGTGCCCACCGGGAGACTGCGCGGCGCGGGTCCGACGCTCCTTGGGGGCGTGCCGGACTCCCTTGTGTCGTCCCGCGGTGCCGTGTCTCCGCGCGCCGCGTCTCCCTCTTCGCCCCGTCCTTCCCCCGTCCCGGGGGATGGGAGCGCTGCGCTGGGGTTGCGGTCTGCGCCTCCGCCTGCGCCTGCCGCGTTGCCCTCTGCTGATACTGCAGACAGCACCGCTGGGGCACCGGCTGGTTCGGTTCCGCCTTCCCCGCCTGCCGCGGGGGCCGGGACTGCGGCACAGCGGGGCGCTGGGGTGTTCACCTTTAGCGCGACTGCTGACGCGGCCAGCGGGAGACCGGTGACTCCCCGTGTCCGCGGATCCTCCCAGTCGACCTTGTGGACCCTCCCTGCCTGCCAGGTGACCGTGCGTCTGAAGGACCACGGGTAGTTTTGGCAGGAGGTCCTAGATAAGGCTGAGGAGATGTGCGACTTCGGCCCCTCGCGGAGCCTGCCGGATCAAGGGGAAGGCTCCTCTGGCTCTGCTGATGCTGCGGGGGGCGTGGTGTCCAGTGATGTTGCACCGCCTCGCAGCCCAGGGGCTGCCACTGTCCCGGAGCCTACGGGACACGATACAGTGGATAATGCAGCCTTACCAGGGGGTCCTCAGGCTTTCCCTGTGCTTAGGGGTGTTACTCATAACACTCATCAGCCCTTTTCATTTAAGGTGTTGAAGGAAATCCGAGACACCGTTGCACAGTATGGTGTTGGGTCTGATGAGGTTATGCAGACGATCCGATTACTTGTTGCTGACCTGCTGACGCCTTCCGATATTCGTTCTGTGGCTCAGGCTCTTTTTAACCCTGTGCAATTTGACGTGTTTGAGGACAAGTGGGCCGCTTTAGTGGCCAGCGCAGTACGGAAGAATGCTACGCGGGGGCAGCAGGATCCCAGACGTGTAGCTACCGCCGACATGTTGATGGGCACAGGTAATTATGTTGATCCTCAGGGGCAGGCTGGATACAATCCTCTCATGCTTGAGCAGTGCAGGACGTTAGGCTTAGCAGCTGTGATCCAGACCTTAGAAATGGCTGCCCCGATGGAACCCTTTCTGACTGTTGTTCAAAGGGCCGATGAGTCATTCATGGACTTTGCATCGAGGTTGACTGCCTCGGTGGAGCGGCAGGTGGTAGAACCTGAGCTAAGGCGAATGGTCCTTGCGAGATTTGCTAGGATCCACTGCAACGCAGAATGCAAGAGAATCATACAGGCTCTTCCTGAAGGGGCTACACTTTCACAGATGGCAGCGGCCTGTGCAGACCTAGGCCCCTCGGTTCGGAAGGTGGATGCTTGGGCTGCTGCTGCGCAGCCGGTCTGGGCAGCACCGCAGGGCTGGCAGCAGCCCCGGGGTGCTGCTCAGGCGAGCACCAAACGGGGGAAGAAAGCACAGAAAGGAAAAATTCCCTTGTATGCGTGTGGCCGGTGTGGAAGGCCAGGCCATCTAGCAGATGTTTGCAAGGCGACTGTTCATGTTAATAGCCAAGCACTCCCGGGCCCGGGAAACGGGAAGCGGAGCACGTAGGGGGGGCGCGCTCAGACACAAGTTCCTCTCCAGACCCCAGAGCCCATGGAGGTCTGCTTGGCCAGCTTGTCACCAGCACCTGCAGGTCAGCAGGTGTGGATGTCTGCACAGCAGCAACAGTCGTGTTAGACTCTTGCAAGGTGCACAAGGTTCCCCTGGACGCCTTTGGTCCCTTGGGTGAAGGCATGAGCGCCTTCCTCATGGGGAGGTCTAGTGCCACCCTTCAGGGCGTCATTGTGCACCTGGGTCTCATTGATGCAGACTTCACAGGGCAGATTTGTGCAATGGTTTCCACACCCACAGCCCCTGTTACGATCCCAAAAGGGACACGGCTTGCTCAACTTGTGCCTTTTAAGTCTTCTGTTCGCAGGACGACTGACCGGTTGCGAGGTGATGGCGGTTTTGGATCCACTGGGCCGCCTCAAGTTCACTGGACTGCTGTCCTGACCAAAGACCGTCCCGAGATGCTGTGTACCCTCTCCATCCCTGATGCGACACCGTCAGAGATCCGCCTGCGCGGGCTCCTTGACAGCGGCGCTGATGTCACGGTTCTCTCCCTTGCCGCCTGGCCTCTGGACTGGCCCCTGGATCCAGCGGAGACGTCTGTTGCGGGCCTGGGGGGAACAGCACGGTGTTATGTGAGCCAACGGCCTATGTTGGTCACAAACCCAGAGGGACAGACGGCCTGGATTAGGCCTTATGTTACTTCTTCTCCTGCTAACCTCTGGGGGAGGGATGTTCTATCTGCGTGGGGGGTGCACATTGGGACGGGTTTTTGATGGGGGGCACTGCAGCGAAGGGCGCAGAGTGTTCTACGCCTCCTATACGGTGGCTGGTGGATACACCTGTTTGGGAAAACCAGTGGCCCCTCCCTCAAGATAAACTGATTGCCCTTCGGAAATTGGTGCAGGAGCAGCTGGACCAGGGTCGTCTGGAGCCTTCTAACAGTCCCTGGAACACCCCTGTTTTCTGCATCAAAAAGAAGTCTGGGAAATGGAGGTTGTTACAGGACCTCCGGAAGGTCAATGCTGTCATGGAAGGCATGGGAACATTGCAGGCGGGCATGCCATCGCCTACCATGCTTCCTGCAGGCTGGCCGATCTTCATCATGGATTTGAAGGATTGTTTCTTTACAATTCCTTTGCATCCCAATGACAGACCGAAATTTGCCTTCACGGTGCCAGCAATTGACAATGATGAGCCTCCACAGCGATATCAATGGAAAGTTCTGCCACAGGGGATGCGCAATTCCCCGGTCATATGCCAATGGTATGTGGCCCGTGCCTTGTCTGGAGTTCGCAAGCAGTTTCCTGATGCACGTCTGTATCATTATATGGACGACATCTTGGTGGCTGCGTCCACTCAGGATGAGCTGCTGAGGATTCAGCCTCGGTTGCTCGATGCTTTGCATGCTCATGGGCTGCAGGTGGCTCCAGAAAAGGTTCAACAGCAACCTCCTTGGAAGTATTTGGGGGTCAAAATTCTGGAACGGACAATCCAACACCAGGAGGTGCAATTTGCACACTCGGTGAAGACACTGAATGATGTTCAAAAACTGATGGGTGTCATCACCTGGTTACGTCCATACTTGGGACTAACCGATGCACAACTGTCTCCTGTGTATGATCTGTTGAAAGGAGACTCTGATTTAAAATCACCTCGCACATTGACCCCTGAGGCACGTCAGGTGCTGGAGGAGGTTCAGCAGGCTGTTTCTGCCCATCAGGTTTATCGCATTGATCTTTCCGTTGATGTCACTGTGTTCGTTACCACTCCAGATTCGCATCCCACAGGTATCATTGGTCAATGGAGTGACAAATGGTCCGATCCCTTGCACATCTTGGAATGGGTTTTCCTGCCCCATCAGCCGCAGAAGACGGCAACGACATTGGCTGAGTTGATTGCTCGGTTGATAATCAAATGCCGGCTACGGTGTTTGCAATTGATGGGTGCGGATCCTGCAAAGATCATACTCCCGATATCCCGGGAGGACTTTGACTGGAGCTTTGCACACTGTGTGTCCCTGCAATGTGCTCTAGAAAATTTTTCAGGGCAGATCACTTATCATCTGCCCAGCCACAAGCTACTGCAGGTGGCAAAATCTATGCAGATCTCTTTGCGGCCCAAAAATAGTCAGGAACCTGTGCAAGGACCCACCGTCTTTACTGACGGTTCGGGGAAAACAGGAAAGGCCATTGTTACTTGGAAGGACGGATCTGAGTGGAAGGTTCTGAAAGGTCATCAGGATGGGTCGGCCCAAGTGGTTGAGTTGAGGGCCGCTGTTATGTCATTTGAGAGATTTTCCCAGGAACCTTTCAATTTGGTCACGGATTCTGCCTATGTGGCTGACATCGCACAGCGGTTGGGTCACTCAGTTTTGAAGGAGGTCAGTAACCCTGCCTTGTTTCATTTACTGAAGACCTTGTGGTGTGCTATTCAGGCGCGGGTTCATCCGTTTTACGTTCTGCATGTGAGAAGTCACACCAATTTACCAGGGTTTGTAGCAGAAGGTAACGCGAGGGCTGACAAGTTGGCTAATCCGGCGTGGGTAGCACCCCAGCCTGATACACTCGCACAGGCCAAGGCATCACATGGGTTTTTTCATCAGAATGCACATACTCTGCAGAAGCAGTTTCAGCTAACGCCCACAGAGGCTCGTGGCATTGTTGAGTCCTGTGACGACTGCCATGCACTTGCTCTGCCTTTACCAGCAGGGGTAAACCCTAGAGGCCTTGGAGCTTTGGCAGACTGATGTCACCCAGATTGCCGAGTTTGGCCGGCTCAAGTATGTGCATGTCACGGTGGACACGTTCTCCTCTGCGATGTGGGCTTCCGCTCACACTGGAGAAAAGGCTCGTGATGTCATTGCCCACTGGAGGCAGGCCTTTGCCGTTCTGGGCATACCTTCTGCTGTGAAAACCGACAATGGTCCTGCTTATGCATCGCAGCAGGTGCGGCAGTTCCTGCAGTTGTGGGGTGTGTCACACAAGTTTGGTATCCCCCATTCTCCAACCAGCCAAGCTATTGTAGAACGCGCTCATGGTACTCTGAAGCGGGTTCTTCAAAAACAAAAACGGGGAATGCAGGGTGAGACCCCGCACAGTCGGTTGGAGAAAGCATTGTACAACATCAATCATCTTACAGTGCAGCAGAATTCAAATAACCCTGTCATTTTAAATCATCATCTCTCCCTGCAGGCTGCAGACGAGGCATATCAGCCTCGAGCAAAAGTTCGAGTGCGGAATTTAATCACTAAACAATGGGAAGGTCCCTATAACCTTATTGCTTCGGGGCGCGGGTATGCTTGTGTATCCACAGATACTGGGGTACGCTGGATACCTTCAAGGTGTGTTCGACCTGATCTGCAACCGCAGAGACTGAATCCGACAAACGGGCAACATAGAAGCCGTGACCAAACTGAAAGTCATCAAATGGATGGATCATCGAGTGATGACTCAGTTGAAGAAGACGGTGGGTGATCACTCTGATGATTCCTCCATGAACAGACACTGAACCTTATTCATTTTTCCTTTTCTTTTAAACCAAAAAGGGTGAGATGTCGCCCTGATTCTTGAGTTTTCTAAAGCCTTCTGAGTTTACATTCTATTGGGAAACTTTCCCACACAGTTTCTGTAAATAACGTGTTGTTTTGCATTCCTCCATGGGGGTGGAGAGACTTGATGTACTAGTGCTTTGTCCAATGTCTTCGGAGAGGTGGCACATTCACTCTCCAATCCACTGTCACCTTTGGAGAAGTATAAAAGTTGGAGTCAGAAAATAAACTTTCTCTTTTGCCTTGCAAGGTGGCAGGTGGCTCGCGTTGTGCTTTCTCGTGTCCTATAGCGACAAACAGACAAGTCCTAAATTTCCCTCTGGAAAAGCAAAACATCAATCAGAATAGAAATTCTATCAGCAATAAGTGAAATTGCAAGCTGTTATTAATTAAAAGGTAATAGTGCAACTAGGTCACGTCTATTTTTTCAAGATCCTATTGCAGTGCTTCTGCCAAGTAGAAATGCTATTGGAAAAGCTGAAAGTGCACTTTCATTGCACTTAGTTGAACTGCAGCAGTTTTCACAGGAAGCACTTAAAGAACCAGCAGTGTATCCAAGTTCCTAGCAAGCCTTCTGGATTAGTACTTGCAAGTTTCTCAAATGGATGAACCATAGTATCATTTCAAGTCATTTGGTGTGAAAGAACATGTTGAGCATATATGGTGCCTTGTCCATAATTTCTAGCTTGTAAAAGAAGAAAATAGCCATTCTTCTAAATCTGCAACGACAGCATATGCAACATCTATGCAAAGCGTGCACTAGAAATGACAATTTCTTAAAAGGCTGATAACTGAAGAGAACAGAGCAGAGGCTGAGCTGCTGCACGTCCCTACAATTCTTTGCCCTCATCTGGCAGAAACTGATTGAGCTGGAACCTCATTTAAACCTTCATTTAAGTAGTGACTAAGAGCACACGTCTTGAAATGACCTTCTCCAGATCTTTCAATTTCTTCTAAATATTTCTTTTACAATATGAAGAACTTATGCTACAGACTGCAGAGGCACCAAGTAGTGACTAAAGGAACTTGCCTATCAATTGCTTCAAGGAAAGTAAATGGGTTTTCCCACTATCCTTCTTCCCTTCTCCTTTGGAAAATTGAAATCCTTTTCATCAGAAACAGTCAAATCATCTATCACAACATCCAATAGATCCTATGAATGATCTAGAATAAATACTGTTCTCCAGAATGTCCTTCTTTTACCCTTTGAAAACTTGACTTTCAGGGGGAAAATGTGGTTCTTTAATCTTGGGTATTTAGCCTCAATGAAAATCTACTTTTCAAAAGTAAATGGTTAGGAATTGATTGGGAGGATTGCTTCTTCAGCAATATGTTTTAAAAGTGGTTGTCAAAATAGACCAGTGAAATTTGGAGTGTAGGGAAAGTCTATTAAACAAACTAAACAATTTAAAAGAAGCGGACCTGATTTGTACAATCATGTACAGACACATATATGTACACATCAATAAAAATGAGTATTTTACTCCTGTAAACAAACCATCTTAAGTTGCTTAAAACCATAGGAATAATGACAAGTAATGTTTTCCATTATAACTCATAGAAGAAAGCGCTGCTACTTAATTAGAAAAAAAAAATCGTATTAGAAACAATATTCAGGCCAAAATATTTTCAGATGCAACATGGTTTCAAATAGACTTGGCTACTTTCTACATCTTCAACTGCCAAGAGCTACCTTTGCGTTGTGGAAGAGAAGTGAAAAAGTGGCAACCAAAGAAACTGTTTCTTTGGTAGTTGTTTATGAGTTTGAGCTTTTAGGTTTTGTTTTTTGGCGTTTGTGGATTTGGGGGCTTTTCCCTTGGTTTGCTATTGTTTCTAACACAAGATCTATTTTTTACATAGAATGTTAATTAACCCTATCAGAAGATAGGTTTTGATTTGGGAAGTACATCAAATGTACAACAGTTTTGATAGAAGTTCGTGCCTAGAATGCAACATGAAACAACTCTTCAGATGGAACAAAGTAATTTTACACCTTTGGTTCTAGATACTTGGGACTAACTATTTATTTCCAGCAGAATTCTTTGCATTGCTTTGTGAATGTGTTTTTTTTTTTTTTCCTAAATATTTTGGCTTTCCTGACCAAGACTAGAAACCAAAATCTGTAACAATCAATATCAAAGCAACAAATTAATTAATCAGGAAAAAGAACTAGTGCCTTAGCGCTCTCTCTTGTCCCCCTTTTCGTCCCAGCTAGCTCTGTGAGGGGGGGGAGCGCTGGCAACTTCCGTGTTTTCCGGTGAACCCTCGCGGGTAACTGCCGGTGCTGCGTGGGTCTGGGAGCTTAGGCGAGTCCCGAGGCGAACAAAAGGAGAGAGACTTTTTCCCCCGCGGGCGAAATCTCGGTTTATTATGGCTTGGTTGGGAAGGAAAAAACCGAGAAGCTGCTGCGTGCTGAGTTCGAGTTTGTCCGTGCCGCCTGGCCGATTCAGGGGCGGGGCGGCGCGCTCCGGCGCTGGCCGCGATCCAAGAGAGGCGGCGTGCAGAGCCGCGGCGCTGCTGCCGGCACGTGCAGGAGCCGCGGCGGCCGCGGCAGCGGCGACAGCAGCGGTTCGGCTGAGGCAGCGATCGCGGGGCAGTCGGGGGCGGCCGCGATGGCCTGGGGCAGCGGCGGCGGTTGCGGCAGGGGCCGGGCGAGAGAGAGAGAGCCACGGCAGCACGCAGGGATCCGGCGGGAGAAGAGGCGGCGGGCCGGGCAGCAGCGGCAGTCGGGGGCCGGGCGGGAGAAAAAGCACCGGGGCGTCCCCAAACCCGTTCTATAAATACTCGAGAGGGGAAACCCGGGGCGGCCAATGAGATAACGCCACGGGGGGACTTGGGGATAGTGGGGTGCAGGGGTCCAATGGGAGATGGACAGATGGAAGGGTGCCCGGTCGCCTTTCGACCCCGCCGCGTGGCTGACAGATGGTCTGACAGACGTAAACAGAGTGACTCGGCACTTCCTCGGGAAGGCAGACCGCGAGGGGAAATGGGAGAACCCGGGAGGTCACTTACAGAGTGCGAGGGGATACATGGAATGACCTTATATGTGGAATTGTGTTATTATATGTTCTATTATGTATAAGGTCATTCCATGTATCCCCCCGCACTCTGTAAGTGACCCCCCGGGGTTCTCCCATTTCCCCCCGCGGTCTGCCTTCCCGAGGAAGTGCTTAGTCACTTTGTTTACGTCTCTCAGACCATCTGTCAGCCACGCGGCGGGGTCGAAAGGCGACCGGGCACCCTTCCATCTGTCCATCTCCCATTGGACCCCTGCACCCCACTATCCCCAAGTCCCCCCGTGGCGTTATCTCATTGGCCGCCCCGGGTTTCCCCTCTCGAGTATTTATAGAACGGGTTTGGGGACGCCCCGGTGCTTTTTCTCCCGCCTGGCCCCTGTTCGCTGCTGCTGCCCGGCCCGCCGCCTCTTCTCCCGCCGGATCCCTGCATGCTGCCGCGGCTCTCTCTCTCTCCCGGCCCCTGCCGCAACCGCCGCCGCTGCCCCAGGCGATCGCGACCGCCCCGGACTGCCCCGCGACCGCTGCCGCAGCCGAACCGCTGCCGCCGCCGCTGCCGCGGTCGCCGCGGCTCCTGCACGTGCCGGCAGCAGCGCCGCGGCTCTGCACGCCACCTCTCTTGGATCGCGGCCAGCGCCGGAGCGCGCCGCCCCGCCCCTGAATCGGCCAGGCGGCACGGACAAACTCGAACTTAGCACGCAGCAGCTTCTCGGTTTTTTCCTCCCCAACCAAGCCATAATAAACCGAGATATCGCCCGCGGGGGAAAAAGTCTCTCTCCTTTTACTCGCCTCGGGACTCGCCTAGCTCCCAAACCCACGCAGCACCGGCAGTTACCCGCGAGGGTTCGCCGGAAAACACGGAAGTTGCCAGCGCTCCCCCCCCCTCACAGAGCTAGCTGGGACCAAAGGGGGGACAAGAGAGAGCGCTAAGGCAGTTGTGGCGACCAACGCGTTGCTTGGGAGCTCCAAGCACACGGACTGAGGACCACCGAGCCCCGAAAAGCTCGTTGATTTACCTCGTGGACGTTACAACACCCTCGCAAGCCGCGGTTCCGTTTTAAGGAGCCAGGGCTTCCAGAGGGGTGGGGCCGGCACCTTTGGCTAGCACCGCTGAAGCTCGGCCCCCCCACGGCGAAAACTTCGCAGCTGGACTTTTCGTTTCGCCTTCGGACGTCGCCGGACCCGTGGTGAGTTACCGGGGTCCCCCTGGGCTGGGTACGCCTTGCTCCCTTTGGGGTGAGTTTCTCTTTCCCCCACAAGAGGGCGTAAGAGCCCACATTTTGTCTCCCGCTTCAGGGAGTTTGTAAGAGAGGGCTTCCCAGTCTCCGACAGGCGTCTTTTTTTTTCTTTTGATATTTTACCAGCCGCGAGGGTTGTGACACGCCTTAACATCGACATAATGGGTGCAAAAATGTCTGTGTCACAGGAGAGAATTTATGTTCAAACCCTAGGAATTTTAGTGGGGGGAGGGAAGAAATGTAAAAAATCCGATGTGAAGCGTTTTGCACGGTGGCTTCTGCAGTCTTTCCAGGACCTGTCGCAGGAAAATTTGTACCAAGTCCAATTCTGGGACCGAGTGGAAAAAGAAATTGCCCAAAAGGAGGATCAGTCCCTCTCAATTTTTATCCACCTGGCAATCCAATTGAAAAATATTGTTAAAGATAACTGCAAAGGGAAGCCAGAGCCACCACAGGGCGAACGCTGCCTCCCAAGCCCCCCAAATCCCCCAAAAACCCTCTCCTATCCCTCTCTCCCTAGCCCGGGGATTCTCAGACAGGCATCCCGGCAAAACGAGCCGCAGGCAGATTCTGGCCTCTCTGCTAACCCCCAGGCTCCATTGCAGGACGATGCTGGCATCGCCCTGCACCCTTCCCCTCCCCAAACCTCCTCTCGTTACAAAGTTGTGAGTTTTAAAACCCCAGATCCCTGCCCCAGGGCACAAGATGGAGGCGACCACATGGCCTCCCCCTCCCCCTCCCTGCATTCTTTGTCTCCTAACGACCCCCTCCGCCCTACAGCCAACCCCTCCCACTCCCGAGACTTCTCCACCCACCCCTCCCCTCCACCCCCTTCAGGCACCTCCCCCAATGAATCATTCATCAGTCCTCCCTCCGACCCCGCCCCTAGGGGTGATGTAACACCAGCCACACCCCCTAGCCCTGGTCCTGCCTCCGCCCTCTGTTCCCACGCCTCGGTTCCCGAGGGAGGAGGGGGGGCGGAGGAGGAGGGAGGGGGGGAGGAGGGAAGCCGCGACCTGCCGCAACCCCTGCTCGCCTTTTCTGCCGCACCAGTCACCTATACCCCGCGGCAGAGGGGCAGACCCTTGGCACAGTGGACCCCTATCCCACAGGCTGTAATTAGAGATGTTTGCAAAGTCCAAAAAGACTTTGGTCGGGAAAGTGAATACTTTCGTGGACTTTTAAAAGTCACACTTTCCTCCAACGAGTACGTCCCTGCTGACATCCGCGCTCTGTTTTTGTGCTTGCTTAGTCAAGCTGAGTTTTTGGTATGGGAATCCGCATGGAGGCGGGAGGTACGGGATGCATTACCGCAACTTTGGGCAAAAGCCGAGACCTCCTCTGACACCGATGGAGGCATGTTAACCATTGACCACCTGTGCGGGATAGGGGATTGGGACGTGGCAACAACACAGGCTGAAAAGATTCCAAGGGGGGCATTGGCAGCAACTGCCAATGCGGCAGAAAAAGCATTTTTTAAGTTAAAACCCCGTGGTCCTGTTGTTAACTGTTTTTCTATTAAGCAGGAGACACAGGAATCTTTCGTTAGTTTCGTAGACAGGTTGTACAGGGCAGCTGAATCGCAGGTGCCAGAGGACGGATTGAGGCAGGGCATGGTGAAGCAGATCGCCCTGCAGAATGCCAACGAGGCCTGCCGACAGGCGATGCTGAGCCTGCCCCTCGACCCAGAGCCAACGCTCCAGGACATGCTGGACGTGTGCGCTCGAAGGGTCACCCTGCCTTCAAAAGACCCTCCGGGGACACCCCAAACGCCATCACGGAGAGTCTCCTTTGCCGAAGCCCACACGCCATCCACGGCTCCGGCTCCTGCACGCCGCTTCACTGGGCCACCACCCAAAGGCTACCATCCAGGACGGCCCTGCAACCTGTGCAATAAGAAAGGACACTGAGCATCTCACTGCCCTCTCAAAGAGGACTTCTTGCGCTTTAAAAAACAGCAGCAAGGGCAAGGTGCCTCCAACTCAGGGGAACAATCAAAAAACTGATTTCCCAGCGCAGTCCCTCCCTGCGTGAGGACACAAATTTGGTGGGAAACATAACATCAGGGGGCAGGAGGGACAACACATTAGCATACCCACCTGAGGACAATACCAAACACGACATTTCTGGAGTGCACAATAGGGGAACAAGAGCTGGTGAACCAGCCTGCGTGGGAGGAGTTGGGAATTTCATCTCACAGGCATGGCTTGGTCGGGACCCCGACCATCCCAGGCCCATCCTTAACACCCAGTCCAACTTCTCTCCATACAGGTTGGCCCTAACCGAACCCCTACTGCTCAGGGACAGCAATTGGCACTTTGTCACAGTGGACACACAGGACCCAGGGACCTGGAGAAAACTCCACAGTAAGTACATCGTCCTTGGGAACACAAAATACACGCCACTCGACATCACTATCGCACCCAATTTGACACCTACAAACCCTAAACATCTGGTGCTGTGGCTGCACTGTGCTCACCCGCCAGTCTACCTTCCCAAAGGGCAAATCATCGCCCAGGCCATACCTGTATCTGGGGCCCCTGTCTACCCAGAAGACCTGTGGAGGAAAACCGCAAAGCAGGTCTACGAGGTGTGTCAGGCCCAGGTGATTGGGAAGGATAGACCCAAAATTGAGTGTTACATGTGGAACGGCGGTGAGCACAAGTGGCTTAACGGCCTCTTGGACACAGGGGCAGACGTCACAGTCATTCCCTCACGGGATTGGCCGTCGCGTTGGGAGTTGCAGGACGTGGCTGGACACATTCAAGGTGTCGGAGGGGCACAATTGGCAAAACAGTCAAAAAACATCATCAAATTTGAGGGGCCAAACAGACAGACAGCTTACCTGCGTCCGTTTGTTCTGGATTACACGGAGCCCCTGTGGGGAAGGGACCTGATGGCCCAGTGGGGGGTCTCATTGACCATTCCTACCCCCCAGGTTTTTCAGGCAGCGGTCACTGAGGAGCGTCCTACCCAAAAGTTAAATTGGCTCTCTGATGTTCCAATCTGGGTAGAGCAGTGGCCGCTCAATAAACAAAAATTGAAAGCGCTCCAAAAGCTCGTGGCAGAACAACTTGCCAAGGGACATATCCAAGAAACAACATCTCCTTGGAATTCCCCCGTCTTTGTCCTGAAAAAACCAGGCAAAGACGAATGGCGGTTGCTCCACGACCTCCGAGCCATCAACAATGTGATCGAAAATATGGGTCCACTCCAACCAGGGATGCCGTCCCCCACAATGTTACCCAAAGATTGGGAATTGGCTGTGATTGACATCAAAAATTGCTTCTTTCATATCCCCCTCCACCCAGACGATGCACCACGTTTCGCCTTCTCGGTTCCGTCCCTTAACCGAGAAGCCCCAATGGAGCGGTACCATTGGCGAGTATTGCCACAGGGCCTCAAATGCTCGCCCACCATCTGCCAGCGGTACGTAGCTTCATTGCTGACCCCAGTCCGTACAGCCACCGAGGGCGTGATCATCCAGCATTATATGGATGATATCCTGATTTGTGCTCCCAATGACGATCTCCTTACACACGCGCTTGACCTGACAACCGATGCGTTGGTTGCTGCAGGGTTCGAGCTGCGAGAAGATAAGATTCAAAAGATGCCACCCTGGAAGTACCTGGGCTTGGAAATTACCAAGCGGACTATTACTCCGCAAAAATTGGCCATCAAAAACAAAATTCGGACCCTAGCAGACGTCCAGCAGCTGTGCGGTTCTTTGAACTGGGTGAGGCCATGGCTAGGCATTACAAACAGAGACCTAGCCCCTCTTTTCGATTTATTGAAAGGGGGGGAGGAGCCGAGTTCTCCCAGGGAACTCACCCCAGAAGCCCAAGCAGCTTTGATTAGGGTCTAGGAGACAATGTCTGCCAGACAGGCCCACCGGTATGATCCGGACCTGCCTTTTAAATTCATCATATTGGGCAGGCTGCCACACCTCCATGGTGTGATATTTCAATGGACAGACACCCCAAGGAAGGGCAAGGACCAAGACCGAAGGGACCCACTCTCCATCATAGAATGGGTCTTCCTAAGTCACCATCGGTCCAAGAGAATGACAAGGCCACAGGAGTTAGTAGCGGAACTGATCCACAAAGCAAGAGCTCGGATCAGAGAGTTAGCTGGATGTGACTTTGAATGCATTCACATTCCCATCAAATTGGAATCAGGCCAATTCACCAAGGCCATGCTAGAACATCTGTTACAGGAAAATGAATCCCTGCAGTTCTCTCTAGACAGCTACACAGGCAAAATTTCAGTTTTGAGACCAGCCCACAAAATTTTTGAATCAGAAATTCAATTCGCATTGTCCATCAAACAAATTCAGAGCAAAAAACCACTCAAAGCCTTGACAGTTTTTACAGACGCGTCCGGGAGTTCCCACAAGTCTGTGATAACTTGGAAAGACCCCCAGACGCAGCAGTGGGAGACAGATGTTGTGGAGGTGGAAGGCTCCCCTCAAATAGCTGAGTTGGCTGCTGTCGTCAGAGCCTTTGAGCGATTCTCTGAACCCTTTAATTTGGTAACTGATTCGGCATATGTAGCTGGTGTAGTGTCTAGAGCACAGGACGCTGTTCTACAGGGTGTGTCCAACGAACCCCTGCACAAGTTGCTCTCGAAACTGATTAAGCTAGTCTCCCACCGAGAGCAACCCTTTTATGTGATGCATATCAGGTCACATACCAACTTGCCAGGGTTTTTGGCAGAGGGCAATCGGCGTGCCGATTCTCTCGCTGCTGCCCCGGCTCAGGTAGCACCGCTCCCAGATAAGTTCCAGCAGGCTAAGATCAGCCACCAGTTTTTCCACCAGAATGCGCCCGGGCTGGTCCGGCAGTTCCACCTCACTCGGGACCAAGCCAGAGCCATTGTGGCCACCTGCCCGTCCTGCAAGTCGCTCCCCCTACCATCGGTGAGCTCAGGGGCAAACCCTAGGGGTCTGAGGTCCTGCGAGGTATGGCAGATGGACGTTACTCACATCCATTCCTTTGGGAGGATGAAGTACGTCCATGTCTCCGTGGACACTTTCTCTGGGGCAGTCTTTGCTTCTGCCCACGCAGGGGAGAAGGCCAAAGACATTGAAAAGCATCTGATACAGGCCTTCGCTATGCTGGGCGTCCCTAAATTGATAAAAACAGATAATGCACCCGGGTACACATCCAAGGGATTTGCCAGCTTCCTGCAGCAATGGGGAATAGAGCACAAAACTGGCATCGCATATTCCCCGACAGGTCAAGCAGTGGTGGAACGGACTCATCAGAGTCTCAAACGCATGCTGAAACAGCAAACACCAACTATGAAGGTGGAGTCCCCCCAAGTTCGGCTCGCGCGTGCCCTCTTTACACTGAATTTCCTAAATTGTTCTTTTGAAAACCTCAACCCACCAGTCACCAGGCACTTTAACAACCACGAGCTGAGCAAGGTTAGGGAAAAACCACCAGTGATCATCAAAAATCCAGAGACTTGGCAGCTGGAAGGGCCCCATGAGTTAGTTACCTGGGGACGGGGATACGCTTGCGTGTCCACGCCCTCAGGCCTGAGATGGGTCCCGTCCAAATTTGTCCGGCCATATGTCCCCAAACACCAGACTGATAAGAAAAAGGATCCTCAGGTGAAGCATGCAGCCCTCCGCAGACGGAGAAAGTCTCCCCCCTTCCTTTTTGACTCAGCACCTTCTCTTTCAGAGCCTTCCCTTATACCATACAGTTCCCTGGACTCACCTTTCCCTTTTGATTTAAACCTCCCCTCCCCAGAATGCTGAATTATGTTGCTGTTAACATTCATTGTTCTTATTATGAGTTTTAGTAATGTTTAAAGGTTTAAAGGTCTTCAATTCCACCGCGCACATCGACCACGCAGTCTTCACCGCCCCATCAGAGCTGACATCTGCTCAACACAGACAGCCAGAGAAGAACCGAGCAGACATTGGGTTCAACGATGCGGAAAAGGACTGTAAAACCTTCCATTTAAGTTATTTTCCGTTCTTTTCTTTTGAAAAACAGAAGAGGGAGTTGTGGAATTGTGTTATTATATGTTCTATTATGTATAAGGTCATTCCATGTATCCCCTTGCACTCTGTAAGTGACCTCCCGGGTTCTCCCATTTCCCCCTGCGGTCTGCCTTCCCGAGGAAGTGCCGAGTCACTCTGTTTACGTCTGTCAGACCATCTGTCAGCCACGCGGCGGGGTCGAAAGGCGACCGGGCACCCTTCCATCTGTCCATCTCCCATTGGACCCCTGCACCCCACTATCCCCAAGTCCCCCCGTGGCGTTATCTCATTGGCCGCCCCGGGTTTCCCCTCTCGAGTATTTATAGAACGGGTTTGGGGATGCCCCGGTGCTTTTTCTCCCGCCTGGCCCCTGTTCGCTGCTGCTGCCCGGCCCGCCGCCTCTTCTCCCGCCGGATCCCTGCGTGCTGCCATGGCTCTCTCTCTGTCCCGGCCCCTGCCGCAACCGCCGCCGCTGCCCCAGGCGATCGAGGCCGCCCCGGACTGCCCCGCGATCGCTGATGCAGCCGAACCGCTGCCGCCGCCGCTGCCGCGGTCGCCGCGGCTCCTGCACATGCCGGCAGCAGCGCCGCGGCTCTGCACGCCGCCTCTCTTGGATCGCGGCCAGCGCCGGAGCGCGCCGCCCCGCCCCTGAATCGGCCAGGCGGCACGGACAAACTCGAACTTAGCACGCAGCAGCTTCTCGGTTTTTTCCTCCCCAACCAAGCCATAATAAACCGAGATATCACCCGCGGGGGAAAAAGTCTCTCTCCTTTTACTCGCCTCGGGACTCGCCTAGCTCCCAAACCCACGCAGCACCGGCAGTTACCCGCGAGGGTTCGCCGGAAAACACGGAAGTTGCCAGCGCTCCCCCCCCTCACAGAGCTAGCTGGGACCAAAGGGGGGACAAGAGAGAGCGCTAAGGCACTTATACATAATAGAACATATAATAACACAATTCCACAACTCCCTCTTCTGTTTTTCAAAAGAAAAGAACGGAAAATAACTTAAATGGGAGGTTTTACAGTCCTTTTCCCCATCGTTGAACCCAATGTCTGCTCGGTTCTTCTCTGGCTGTCTGTGTTGAGCGGATGTCAGCTCTGATGGGGCGGTGAAGACTGCGTGGTCGATGTGCGCGGTGGAATTGAAGACCTTTAAACCTTTAAACATTACTAAAACTCATAATAAGAACAATGACTGCTAACAGCAACATAATTCAGCATTCTGGGGAGGGGAGGTTTAAATCAAAAGGGAAAGGTGAGTCCAGGGAACTGTATGGTGAAAGGGAAGGCTCTGAAAGAGAAGGTGCTGAGTCAAAAAGGATGGGGGGAGACTTTCTCCGTCTGCGGAGGGCTGCATGCTTCACCTGAGGATCCTTTTTCTTATCAGTCTGGTGTTTAGGGACATATGGCCGGACAAATTTGGACGGGACCCATCTCAGGCCTGAGGGCGTGGACACGCAAGCGTATCCCCGTCCCCAGGTAACTAACTCATAGGGCCCTTCCAGCTGCCAAGTCTCTGGATTTTTGATGATCACTGGTTGTTTTTCCCTAACCTTGCTCAGCTCGTGGTTGTTAAAGTGCCTGGTGACTGGTGGGTTGAGGTTTTCAAAAGAACAATTTAGGAAATTCAGTGTAAAGAGGGCACGCGCGAGCCGAACTTGGGGGGACTCCACCTTCATAGTTGGTGTTTGCTGTTTCAGCATGCGTTTGAGACTCTGATGAGTCCGTTCCACCACTGCTTGACCTGTCGGGGAATATGCGATGCCAGTTTTGTGCTCTATTCCCCATTGCTGCAGGAAGCTGACAAATCCCTTGGATGTGTACCCGGGTGCATTATCTGTTTTTATCAATTTAGGGATGCCCAGCATAGCGAAGGCCTGTATCAGATGCTTTTCAATGTCTTTGGCCTTCTCCCCTGCGTGGGCAGAAGCAAAGACTGCCCCAGAGAAAGTGTCCACGGAGACATGGACGTACTTCATCCTCCCAAAGGAATGGATGTGAGTAACGTCCATCTGCCATACCTCACAGGACCTCAGACCCCTAGGGTTAGCCCCTGAGCTCACCGATGGTAGGGGGAGCGACTTGCAGGACGGGCAGGTGGCCACAATGGCTCTGGCTTGGTCCCGAGTGAGGTGGAACTGCCGGACCAGCCCGGGCGCATTCTGGTGGTAAAACTGGTGGCTGATCTTAGCCTGCTGGAACTTATCTGGGAGCGGTGCTACCTGAGCCGGGGCGGCAGCGAGAGAATCAGCACGCCGATTGCCCTCTGCCAAAAACCCTGGCAAGTTGGTATGTGACCTGATATGCATCACATAAAAGGGTTGCTCTCGGTGGGAGACTAGCTTAATCAGTTTCGAGAGCAACTTGTGCAGGGGTTCGTTGGACACACCCTGCAGAACAGCGTCCTGCGCTCTAGATACTACACCAGCTACATATGCTGAATCAGTTACCAAATTAAAAGGTTCAGAGAATCGCTCAAAGGCCCTGACGACGGCAGCCAACTCAGCTATTTGAGGGGAGCCTTCCACCTCCACAACATCTGTCTCCCACTGCTGCGTCTGGGGGTCTTTCCAAGTTATTACAGACTTGTGGGAACTCCCGGACGTGTCTGTAAAAACTGTCAAGGCCTTGAGTGGCTTTTTGCTCTGAATTTGTTTGATGGACAATGCGAATTGAATTTCTGATTCAAAAATTTTGTGGGCTGGTCTCAAAACTGAAATTTTGCCTGTGTAGCTGTCTAGAGAGAACTGCAGGGATTCATTTTCCTGTAACAGATGTTCTAGCATGGCCTTGGTGAATTGGCCTGATTCCAATTTGATGGGAATGTGAATGCATTCAAAGTCACATCCAGCTAACTCTCTGATCCGAGCTCTTGCTTTGCGGATCATTTCTGCTACTAACTCCTGTGGCCTTGTCATTCTCTTGGACCGATGGTGACTTAGGAAGACCCATTCTATGATGGAGAGTGGGTCCCTTCGGTCTTGGTCCTTGCCCTTCCTTGGGGTGTCTGTCCATTGAAATATCACACCATGGAGGTGTGGCAGCCTGCCCAATATGATGAATTTAAAAGGCAGGTCCGGATCATACCGGTGGGCCTGTCTGGCAGACATTGTCTCCTAGACCCTAATCAAAGCTGCTTGGGCCTCTGGGGTGAGTTCCCTGGAAGAACTCGGCTCCTCCCCCCCTTTCAATAAATCGAAAAGAGGGGCTAGGTCTCTGTTTGTAATGCCTAGCCATGGCCTCACCCAGTTCAAAGAACCGCACAGCTGCTGGACGTCTGCTAGGATCCGAATTTTGTTTTTGATGGCCAATTTTTGCGGAGTAATAGTCCGCTTGGTAATTTCCAAGCCCAGGTACTTCCAGGGTGGCATCTTTTGAATCTTATCTTCTCGCAGCTCGAACCCTGCAGCAACCAACGCATCGGTTGTCAGGTTAAGTGCGTGTGTAAGGAGATCGTCATTGGGAGCACAAATCAGGATATCATCCATATAATGCTGGATGATCACGCCCTCGGTGGCTGTACGGACTGGGGTCAGCAATGAAGCTACGTACCGCTGGCAGATGGTGGGCGAGCATTTGAGGCCCTGTGGCAATACTCGCCAGTGGTACCGCTCCATTGGGGCTTCTCGGTTAAGGGACGGAACCGAGAAGGCAAAACGTGGTGCATCGTCTGGGTGGAGGGGAATATGAAAGAAGCAATTTTTGATGTCAATCACAGCCAATTCCCAATCTTTGGGTAACATTGTGGAGGACGGCATCCCTGGTTGGAGTGGACCCATATTTTCGATCACATTGTTGATGGCACGAAGGTCGTGGAGCAACTGCCATTCGTCTTTGCCTGTTTTTTTCAGGACAAAGACGGGGGAATTCCAAGGAGATGTTGTTTCTTGGATATGTCCGTTGGCAAGTTGTTCTGCCACGAGTTTTTGGAGCGCTTTCAATTTTTGTTTATTGAGCGGCCACTGCTCTACCCAGATTGGAACATCAGAGAGTCAATTTAACTTTTGGGTAGGACGCTCCTCAGTGACAGCTGCCCGAAAAACCTGGGGGGTAGGAATGGTCAATGAGACCCCCCACTGGGCCATCAGGTCCCTTCCCCACAGGGGCTCCGTGTAATCCAGAACAAACGGACGCAGGTAAGCTGTCTGTCTGTTTGGCCCCTCAAATTTGATGATGTTTTTTGACTGTTTTGCCAATTGTGCCCCTCCGACACCTTGAATGTGTCCAGCCACGTCCTGCAACTCCCAACGCGACGGCCAATCCCGTGAGGGAATGACTGTGACGTCCGCCCCTGTGTCCAAGAGGCCGTTAAGCCACTTGTGCTCACCGCCATTCCATATGTAACACTCAGTTTTGGGTCTATCCTTCCCAATCACCTGGGCCTGACACACCTCGTAGACCTGCTTTGCGGATTTCCTCCACAGGTCTTCTGGGTAGACAGGGGCCCCAGATACAGGTATGGCCTGGGCGATGATTTGCCCTTTGGGAAGGTAGACTGGCGGGTGAGCACAGTGCAGCCACAGCACCAGATGTTTAGGGTTTGCAGGTGTCAAATTGGGTGCGATAGTGATGTCGAGTGGCGTGTATTTTGTGTCCCCAAGGACGATGTACTTACTGTGGAGTTTTCTCCAGGTCCCTGGGTCCTGTGTGTCCACTGTGACAAAGTGCCAATTGCTGTCCCTGAGCAGTAGGGGTTCGGTTAGGGCCAACCTGTATGGAGAGAAGTTGGACTGGGTGTTAAGGATGGGCCTGGGATGGTCGGGGTCCCGACCAAGCCATGCCTGTGAGATGAAATTCCCAACTCCTCCCACGCAGGCTGGTTCACCAGCTCTTGTTCCCCTATTGTGCACTCCAGAAATGTCATGTTTGGTATTACAGTTATTGTCCTCAGGTGGGTATGCTAATGTGTTGTCCCTCCTGCCCCCTGATGTTATGTTTCCCACCAAATTTGTGTCCTCACGCAGGGAGGGACTGCGCTGGGAAATCAGTTTTTTGATTGTTCCCCTGAGTTGGAGGCACCTTACCCTTGCTGCTGTTTTTTAAAACGCAAGAAGTCCTCTTTGAGGGGGCAGTGAGATGCCCAGTGTCCTTTCTTATTGCACAGGTTGCAGGGCCGTCCTGGATGGTAGCCTTTGGGTGGTGGCCCAGTGAAGCGGCGTGCAGGAGCTGGGGCCGCGGATGGCGTGTGGGCTTCGGCAAAGGAGATTCTCCGTGATGGCGTTTGGAGTGTCCCCGGAGGGTCTTTTGAAGGCAGGGTGACCCTTCGAGCGCACACGTCCAGCATGTCTTGGAGCGTAGGCTCTGGGTCGAGGGGCAGGCTCAGCATCGCCTGTCGGCAGGCCTCGTTGGCGTTCTGCAGGGCGATCTGCTTCACCATGCCCTGCCTCAATCCGTCCTCTGGCACCTGCGATTCAGCTGCCCTGTACAACCTGTCTACGAAACTAACGAAAGATTCCTGTGTCTCCTGCTTAATAGAAAAACAGTTAACAACAGGACCACGGGGTTTTAACTTAAAAAATGCTTTTTCTGCTGCATTGGCAGTTGCTGCCAATGCCCCCCTTGGAATCTTTTCAGCCTGTGTTGTTGCCACGTCCCAATCCCCTATCCCGCACAGGTGGTCAATGGTTAACATGCCTCCATCGGTGTCAGAGGAGGTCTCGGCTTTTGCCCAAAGTTGCGGTAATGCATCCCGTACCTCCCGCCTCCATGCGGATTCCCATACCAAAAACTCAGCTTGAGTAAGCAAGCACAAAAACAGAGCGCGCATGTCAGCAGGGACGTATTCATTGGAGGAAAGTGTGACTTTTAAAAGTCCCCTAAAGTATTCACTTTCCCGACCAAAGTCTTTTTGGACTTTGCAAACATCTCTAATTACAGCCTGTGGGATGGGGGTCCACTGTGCCAAGGGTCTGCCCTTCTGCCGCGGGGTGTAGGTGACTGGTGCGGCAGAAAAGGCAAGCAGGGGTTGCGGCAGGTCGCGGCTTCCCCCCTCCCCCCCTCCCTCCTCCTCCGCCCCCCCCCCCCCTCGGGAACCGAGGCGTGGGAACAGAGGGCGGGTCGCGGGAACCGAGGGCGGAGGCAGGACCAGGGCTAGGGGGTGTGGCTGGTGTTATCTCACCCGCAGGGGCGGGGTCGGAGGGAGGACTGCTGAATGATTCATTAGGGGAGGTGCCAGAAGGGGGTGGAGGGGAGGGGTGGGTGGAGAAGTCTCGGGAGTGGGAGGGGTTGGCTGTAGGGCGGAGGGGGTCGTTAGGAGACAAAGAATGCAGGGAGGGGGAGGGGGAGGCCATGTGGTCGCCTCCATCTTGTGCCCTGGGGCAGGGATCTGGGGTTTTAAAACTCACAACTTTGCTAAGAGAGGAGGTTTGGGGAGGGGAAGGGTGCATGGCGATGCCAGCATCGTCCTGCAATGGAGCCTGGGGGTTAACAGAGAGGCCAGAATCTGCCTGCGGCTCGTTTTGCCGGGATGCCTGTCTGAGAATCCCCGGGCTAGGGAGAGAGGGATAGGAGAGGGTTTTTGGGGGATTTGGGGGGCTTGGGAGGCAGCGTTCGCCCTGTGGTGGCTCTGGCTTCCCTTTGCAGTTATTTTTAACAATATTTTTCAATTGGATTGCCAGGTGGATAAAAATTGAGAGGGACTGATCCTCCTTTTGGGCAATTTCTTTTTCCACTCGGTCCCAGAATTGGACTTGGTACAAATTTTCCTGCGACAGGTCCTGGAAAGACTGCAGAAGCCACCGTGCAAAACGCTTCACGTCTGATTTTTTACATTTCTTCGCTCCCCCCACTAAAATTCCTAGGGTTTGAACATAAATTCTCTCCTGTGACACAGACATTTTTGCACCCATTATGTCGATGTTAAGGCGTGTCACAACCCTCGCGGCTGGTAAAATATCAAAAGAAAAAAAAACACCTGTCGGAGACTGGGAAGCCCTCCCTTACAAACTTCCTGAAGCGGGAGACAAAATGTGGGCTCTTACGCCCTCTTGTGGGGGAAAGAGAAACTCACCCCAAAGGGAGCAAGGCATACCCAGCCCAGGGGGACCCCGGTAACTCACCACGGGTCCGGCGACGTCCGAAGGCGAAACGAAAAGTCCAGCTGCGAAGTTTTCGCCGTGGGGGGGCCGAGCTTCAGCGGTGCTAGCCAAAGGTGCCGGCCCCACCCCTCTGGAAGCCCTGGCTCCTTAAAACGGAACCACGGCTTGCGAGGGTGTTGTAACGTCCACGAGGTAAATCAACGAGCTTTTCGGGGCTCGGTGGTCCTCAGTCCGTGTGCTTGGAGCTCCCAAGCAACGCGTTGGTCGCCACAACTGCCTTAGCGCTCTCTCTTGTCCCCCTTTTCGTCCCAGCTAGCTCTGTGAGGGGGGGGGAGCGCTGGCAACTTCCGTGTTTTCCGGCGAACCCTCGCGGGTAACTGCCGGTGCTGCGTGGGTCTGGGAGCTTAGGCGAGTCCCGAGGCGAACAAAAGGAGAGAGACTTTTTCCCCCGCGGGCGAAATCTCGGTTTATTATGGCTTGGTTGGGAAGGAAAAAACCAAGAAGCTGCTGCGTGCTGAGTTCGAGTTTGTCCGTGCCACCTGGCCGATTCAGGGGCGGGGCGGCGCGCTCCGGCGCTGGCCGCGATCCAAGAGAGGCGGCGTGCAGAGCCGCGGCGCTGCTGCCGGCACGTGCAGGAGCCGCGGCGGCCGCGGCAGCGGCGACAGCAGCGGTTCGGCTGAGGCAGCGATCGCGGGGCAGTCGGGGGCGGTTGCGGCAGGGGCCGGGCGAGAGAGAGAGCCGCGGCAGCACGCAGGGATCCAGCGGGAGAAGAGGCGGCGGGCCGGGCAGCAGCGGCAGTCGGGGGCCGGGCGGGAGAAAAAGCACCGGGGCGTCCCCAAACCCGTTCTATAAATACTCGAGAGGGGAAACCCGGGGCGGCCAATGAGATAACGCCACGGGGGGACTTGGGGATAGTAGGGTGCAGGGGTCCAATGGGAGATGGACAGATGGAAGGGTGCCCGGTCGCCTCTCGACCCCGCCGCGTGGCTGACAGATGGTCTGACAGACGTAAACAGAGTGACTCGGCACTTCCTCGGGAAGGCAGACCGCGGGGGGAAATGGGAGAACCCGGGAGGTCACTTACAGAGTGCGAGGGGATACATGGAATGACCTTATACATAATAGAACATATAATAACACAATTCCACAAACTAGATGGTAGATTCAATAGAAAAAGAACTAGAGGAGATGCTTTTTTTTCTTTCAAGTCTAGATTCTAATAGTGGGGTAAGTGCCTTTCAAGCAAGATGGCAGAAATAAACATAGGAGCATGTTGCTCTTAAAAGTTTGATGAAAAGCTCTGTTTGATAATTTATGGGTGTGTTCTGGGATTCTGGAAAGAATATATAATTGTCTTTAATCAATGGGGGGAAAAATAGCGGAGAAGTATAATGGGAATACTCTTTGATTTAGTGCGTTTGTCTTCTAGAAACAACACCATAAATGCTTTCTAATATTAAATGACAGAGCAGCCAATTGAACCACTTTTGATAATTTTTTCCCAGTCTTCCAAAAAAAAGTTTATGCAAATACTAGCCAAAAAAAACCCAAATTGACCCAAGAAGTATTATATTAAAAATTATAAAGGCTATTAAAAATGCAAAAATTGCTGATGAAAAGCTAAGAAATACTGTAACTGAAAGCCATGAATTCTTTATATCATCATTTCATTCTCTTTCATATTTTAAATGTGAAAGAAAAACATCATTAAGGACTCTAGACATAGATCTCAGATTCATCTGACATACCAAGCAATTATATTTTCACTGGTTTGCTTGAAGTTCTGCTGACTGCATTGCACATTTATTGGCTTGCTTTTTTGCTTCTTTCTGCTTTCAATACTGGGCAATTCATGCCATTGATAAAGAGTATGATTTCTCTCACCTAATCAAATAGATTTCATCTGTAGGATCCGTTTCTATTAAATGGACAGAAAAGGACTTGATTTGTTCCACATAACATTGATTCTTTTGGTAAAGGTCACCTGGAGAAAACTGTTTTCTGCTGAGATTCAACTCAAGGATTGGAATAATTGAGAAGACTGATAGGCACTGGAGCATGGAGAGTCCCTCAGCCTCTGGGGATATATACTACAGAATAAAATTATCAACACTCTCAACTTTATTGACTGTACTGAGCACAATTCTGACTAGAAGCTGTTTTGCACATAGATAGCCCTTTGAAAGACACATGGGAAGATGAATCTCATCTCCTGATCTGTGCATGTATTTGTATTTCTATTGACTATTTAGGAGAGCTAGATGAATTGCAGATGTCTAAAGTTAGGTGAGAAAAAGCCCACTCTCAATGCCTAGAAACAACTCCCTAGAAGTTGCAAAACACACAATGCTGCAGTTGTGTAAAATTTGCCAGACCAATGACTGAAGCATAACATGTGTGCAAACTACCTGCACAGAGATATTTTTAGAGATATTCACATGATATTCTTCACATAGGAAGATATGAAGACACATCTTTTAGCTCTTCAGTGAATAAAACCCGCCAAATAGTTAAGTTTTCTGAATTTAGCACTCCTGCAGTCACAATTCGTTAACTTCTTCAACTTCACAATTCTTTGACTTCAAAAGCATCCAACTCAGAGAAAGATTGGAAAAGCCATTTAGGTAAGAAAATAAGAAATTGCTTACCCAGAGTGTGTGTAGGAACACAGGGAAAGATCTAAAAAGAGCAAGAAAAAAAAAAATTAACAGTGACAATAAGATATATCCTGCAAGTTTCCAGCGAGGATTATGTATTATTTAATCAGTGACAAACTCATAAGAGCCTACACAATTGGGGCAAGATGGGGATACGCATGCAGTGCTTGTACACTTTCTCCTTTTGAAAAGTAGTGGAAAAGCTTTTCGCTGAGGTGTAGCTGACTAGCGATGCAGAATAGGGGGCTCCAGAGCTGTCCAAAGGGAAGTGCCGCTCCCCGGCGTCTTTCAGCAGAAGCGGTGCTCCGGAGTGTATGGCTGCTGCTCCAGTGAGCTGTGCGCTAAGTGGTCACTTCTTTGCCTTTGGGAGCCAGAGAGTGTGGTAGCAGGTAAGAGGCGAAGAACGAAGCTGCAAAGAAGCGGGCTTGTGTGTGCAGCCTTTGGATTGCTAGACAAGGGTGGCTGCCACTCTTCTGCTTCTTTATTTCACTGTTAGCATGCGTATGGAAGGCGTTCCAGGACAACTTTCCTGGGTTTTGACTTAGTCCTGATGCAATCCTACTTGGAAAGTCTGGCTTGTCCCCCGAGGCTCCAAGATGCAGAGAACGCGATGGCAGCTGCAGGAAAGAAGGGCTGCGCTGAGTTTGTTGACAAGCAAGAAGATAGGTAGCTGCCTGTGCTTGGGAATGAGCTGCAGCTGGATTTTTGCAATTGCCTTCACTGTGCATAGAAGGCCAGTGCTCTGCTTCTTCATTCTTCGCCTTCTGTGAATGGCACACATCTGAAGCTGAGCCAAGCTCTTCACCTTTGCCGCTTTTCAGCATCTGTGCTCCACCTATGGAAAAAGTTGCTTTTAAGGAGAGGCTGGAATAATGGAAGGAACCCAGTCCCTCCCAGCATGTTCCCACTCATTTCCAGTTGCCTCCAGTTCGGTCCCAGTTCTCTGCTGCACGGTCCTGATGGTTCCCAATGTGGTTCCAGTCTCCCCAGTATGGTTACAGATACTGCCAGTAGATTCCAAAATCCCCCAGTACGTCTGTATCAGTTCCAGGCACTAGCAGTGGTCCCATAAGGTGTTAGTTTTCCCAGTATGATCCTCCAATCATGGTCAGAATATCCCAGTTGCCTCTAGCATGCATCCAGTCATGCCCAGATCCTGCAATTGGCTTGCAGCATGATCCCAGTTTCTCTTAGTAACTCCAAGTAGCCCAAAGTATGAGCCCAGTTGTTGCTCTGGTTTTTAAAAGTGTTGTGTTTTCTTTCAGAGTTCTTTGGAAAGTTTTAAAGTTCTCATGAAACTTCTTTAGCCTTCTGAGAACGTTTTCATCTTTGAGAGACAGAGCTCCCACAGCATTTCAGGTGGAAATAGAATAGTTTACATCTTTCTGTGTGGGTGGAGAGAAATGACTGATTGGTCTTTAGACCAGTGTGGTTGCAGAGGTAGTAATTCCATCCTCCAATCTACAGTCACCTTTGGAGTTCTTGAAATATCAGATGTCGGAACAAAACTGGCTCTTTTTCTCTTTGGAACTTTCCCAAGCCTCTGTGTACTCATTTCTTGTCCAATAGCGACATCTGTTGGCGCCACGTGTGAACGACACCATTGGGTGATGTCTTGATTAACCCTCTCTCTCCCGGGCCTGACTGCAGCCCTTGTGGGCATGCCTGCTTCTATGGGGCCTGCTGGCAGCTGCCAACAGAGGCAGCCTAGAGGAGCAGAGCCCTGTGTCCCCCAGGAGCCCAAAAATGGGGATCCCAGAGAGGGCGGAGCGCTGCCATTGGCGGGACCCTCAAAAGTCTGATGAGGGGAGGGGGGGGCTCCTTGGAGTCCCTGCTCCCCAAAGCAGAGAAGAAGGGGAGAAGGGAAGCCGGGAGCCCGAAAATCCACGGCATCCATAAACAGGGAGACCCAAGAGGGGGAAGCTTTTCACATTCCTGGGACTTCCAGCAGCCTGGGGAGGGCAGGGACCGAGGAGCAGGGGACCCTGTGTATAAGCGTGGCCCACAGCAGCTGGGACGGGGGGAAGCCCAAACACCAAAGGGGAGGGACCAGGGACGGAGAACTGAGGAGAGGCTTTTCCAGGGCTGAATCTTGGTATTTGGGAGGTTTAGTGGACCCCGGATGGCCAGTGACTTCCAGAGATGGACTTGGGCAGAGGGGCCTTCAAAGTCAATGTGCTCATCCCTTCTTTTCCCCAAACCAGGATTTCCCATTCCCAAGTCCTTGGAGACTGCAAGGAAAAGGAAAATGCCCTGGGACACCCAGGCAGGTGAGAAGGAAGTCACTGCCCTTTCCCCCCACTCTCCTGCTCCATCTCCCAGCCCAGCATGGCCCCCGGCTGCAGGACAACCCCCCTGATGACACCATCCCGCCGGGGATGCACTGGGGGGATCTTCTCCCCCTTCCCTCTGGTATGGAGGCAAATCTCCTTGTCCTTTCTCCCCCAGACAGTCAGGACAAACCCCCGTGGCAGAACCTCGTGGAAGAGGCCATTTTAAGTGGCTCCAAGGCATAGGAAAACAATGGAGGAAAAGCCCCAAAGATCCCACACAAGGAGGGGCTGTGTAAGAGGCCAGCTGAAGCCCCCTCATTCCCCATTTGCCTTCTGATTGCCATGAGGAGGAACCCCTTCCCCCACTGCAGTTCCAGCTTGGAGAAGGCAACAGTGCAGGTGCAGCCACTGTACCATTACACTAGCTGTTCCGAACAAGGCTTGACAAGAACTTGGCAAGGACTTGGCGAAGACCTGGCATGGACTCAGCACAGGGCGGCCTGCTGCGATGCCTGCTTCACTCTCCACCTTTAAGCCAAATGAACTGTTGGGGTGACCCTGGTGGTCTCACACTGAAGACCCCTCATCTGCCTCGTTACCACCGTGACAGACGGAGATCCAGAACCCTCTTCCAAGGACTGAGACTGACACCCCTACCACAGGGAGTGGGGGAAATGGTGGTGTAACCACTAATGACATGACCTGTTCTCCTCCAGTAACTTCAGTGGACTTATTCTTCATTGTGTCCATCCTGCCTTGGTGGTTTCAGTGGACTCACCCGTTCCCCCACAGCAATTTTCAATAGACTCTCATTGTTCTGCATGTTCCCCCCTTTCTCCTTGGTGGACTATAACTGGACCCCTGGGTTGGGTAGGACGTTGGAGACTCTCTCCCACACAACAAGACAGATCCCCATCGTCCAGACCAGTGAGGATCTCACCTGCGTTGGCAGCTATTCCCATCCACCTCTTTCCCTCTCACTCTCTATCCTTCTATTTATTTTCTGACCCCACTACCGCATTTATTGTTTTGGCCCCTAATAAAGGTGCATTTGTTGTGATTAAACTGATAGTCCCCTGCTGTTTGAGTTTTTGCACTTTGGGGATCAGTTAACGAACCATCATGACACTCCGCTGCAAGTGGATCATGACACGTCTGGACCTCAACATTTGCAAACTTTGCAGGATTTCTCCAAAACTACAGATGTCAGCAACTAGGAACCTGTGTGATCTTAGATCCCCAAATACCACCTCTAAGAAGATACCCAGAGCCTGGAGAAATTACTTTCCCATGGAAAATGGCCTCCAATTGCAGCCACTCGCACTGGCCCACAGTGGCATTCTGAACTTAACATTTCCAAACTTTTTCTTATATGCTTTTCATTGTTTTATAGAATTTTCTTTGACATGATTTGATCTTTCTGAAACTTGCCTTGTAAATATTTTAAAGGTTGTGTTAAATTTACTTCACAAGTAGTTCAGACCGCAGTATTAGCAGAAATATTTTGCAGTTCAATGACATTTTACAGTTCATTTCAAGAATGCTTGTTGGATTCTTTTGTACATAATTCTTAAAACTCCTTTCTTTAAAATGTAAATTAATTTATATAAAGGAATATTATTTGTTTAATCCATAATACTTTTGCAAAATGGATGCTCATGAAAATGCTGATTTGCCAAGCTTAAGTACTGCAGCATTCAAGATGAAACAGAGACCCAAACCAAAATGGACACTTCATAGTCACTTATCTAATGAGTTACCATCAATTAAGGTAAACCAAAACTGAGATTGGAAACCCTTACTACCAGATATTATTGTCCTTATTTAATTAAGCCAGCATTGTGCTCACCACCTATGCAAATAGCAAAGATTGTGTTAAATCAATATCAATTCTTCTGACTTCCAGAAAATACCTTGAGAATTACATTTTAACACAAGGATGTTATTACATTACAAACACGAGGATGTGTCATTTTTAATCATATACCAGGATGTCAACTGTAAAACCTAACTAAGATGTTTCCTTCAATAATTTTAAATTGGTTTGATAAATGCTACTTTCCAAAGCAGCTGTATACATCACTAAACACAGAATGGTTCCTACAGCTCTGGAGTGTGTTACGCCAATGCTACCTTCTACATGGCACTTTAAGATGTATTCTTTTTAAACAGAAAAAGGGGGAATGCCTGGTGCTATCTATGCCCTAAATCACTCAACACTATTAGAAGGATTTTATATGTTTAAATATATGAGGACTTGAAGTTTTTATCTGTTTAAAGGTATGGATCACAGACCTGAACTAAGGCAGATTGTTGTTGATTTTCCCTGTTGGTTGGCTTTCCCAGGGTCCTAAAAGTTGAAATATTTCCTGTTTAGAGAGTTAAGTAGTAAGTTTGTAACGTCCAAGTAATGAGCCTGCGGCATGCTATTTTGAGAACTTGTATAATTGGTAATCCCATCTGTTCTGGTTTGAAAGCAAAACCAGTGAGAGACTCCAAGTCAGAAATATAATTTATTGGGGAAAGGGGAAAAGGACAAAAATACATGCAGTAATACAAAGGGAAAAACTACTGACAAAGTCAGAATACAACCTGGCCAGCGTGCTGGTAGCAGTCCAAATTGGAGTAGCTGCAGTCCTCTTGGGATGGCAGATGTAGTTGTTGTGTCTTCTCGGAGAACCTGTGAAAAGGCTGCCCCTCTGTCTAGAAAACCCCAGTTTTATCCAGGTTGGAATGCCTAGCTCCTCCCCCCTGGGCAGAGCATCTTACAATGGGTCATTATGAGTCACAAGGTGTGTCCTTAATCACCTGCTCCTGGACGTGTTATCTCTGAGTCATGTGGCAAGGCATTGATGGGGCTATTAACAGCAGATAAGGAAAACTGCCCCAAGGCAACTCCTACTCAGATGGTAAATAGGAAAACGTTTGGTTTTTTTTAATCTTGGACACTATCTGACAGCTTCTGGGAATAAATGTTACAACTTCAGTGATACACGGGATGCATCACTGGCTGAGAGAAGCTAGGCTTGTTGAGCTAAGGAGAACCATCTGTATCGTCAAGCTGTCTTTGTGATTTGATCTGCAAGGAGCTCTGCAGAAGATGACAAAAAATACTTTGCATTTTTATACAGAAAAGGGGAAACTGTGACAACTGTGGCTGGTCTATAGCTGCACAGATAATTTGGCCATGACAGACACTTACTCGACCAGCCGAGCTTGTTAGAAAAATAGAAGAAAACAAGTCCCCAGGCATGTTACTGATGGGTCAGATTCAAACTCCAACAGGGGAGCCTGGCCAATGCATTTGAAGTACAAATGCACCCATGCCATTGGCCAGTGAGCTGGGCAGAGTTAAGACCCTTATCCAATCAGATAAGTGTGGGAAATTTGAAGCCCCTATAAAAGGGGCTGCCCAGCAATAAACTTTGGCTGTTGCTACACGATCTCAGTGTGTTCTGGTTGCTTGTCTGTCTCTGAAATTGTGACAAGCTGCAGCCACACCAAAGCTCCAGGATTCCATTTGTTGGAAATTATACAAAGTTTAAATTTTTTAAAATATAACTTCAGTCTGGAGCTCTGTTCATCTTTGCCCAGGACAAAAGAAATTGAAGTTTCTTTTTAAATGACCATTTCAGCACTCAAGGTCTGACAAGTTTAACATCTCAGCAGACTGGGAGTAGCACAGAAGATACACAAAAGATAATGACCATTAACAAACATCAACACCAAACTTCACTCCTGGCATCGTCAGAGACACCTGGTTGGAGAAAATATAGGTAAGAAAACAAAGAATGAAAACCTAATTAGCATCAAAGGCAAAGGGAACAATAACCAATAGGAAACCAAATTCTAAGAACTGTGTAACTTGGGACCAATGAACATTGAACCAATGAATTAATCTAAATTTTGACTGTATGTGAAAAATCTAGTAAAAATCATGTGTGATGGAAGGATTTTCTCTGCACAACCCAAGCAATACATTAAAGAAATTATTTATGTTGCACATCCTGGCCAGAACAACATCCTGGACAAAATAAAGCAATGCCTTAATTCTTTAACACTAAAAAATATTGTTGGAGAATTTTTGCTTTTCCCATAATTTCAGCGACACTGTCACTTCCAGCCAGAGCACTTGTGCTCAACCAGATCAATGCCACAGGCAGGAAGGCCTTATCCCAAGCCAGAGTTTCATTGGAGGGTCATCAGCTCCCTGGGAATTGTTTTAAGGAAGGACTTAACTTTGTTCTGCCACTTCCCATTTGTTTCCCACATGAGCCAAAGTGTCAGGTCTGGCCATACAGGATTTGAGCCACCAAATGACACCTCTGAGGATGTTTGTGATTACTGTGCTGGAAATGACTCTGTAAGTATTTGCTTTTCCATCCCTCATAATTTCCATGGTATTTGATATACTATCCTTCAGAGGGGTTTCTTTCCAAATAAGCTCTCAATATCCCAGTAAATTTCAGCTGGGAAAAAGGAGCATCTGGGTATTTTTTTTCTGTCTTATGTCTTACAAGCTGATTTAAATTTTAACTGAAATCTTAGGCAACTCTTCCCTGAAACTGGGTTAAAGGAAGGTTCCCACACACTTATGCAGCACTTTATTAGGAAGCCTGGGGAGCCATAGCATTTGAACTGCCTTGAAGTTGGGAAGAAGTCCCTGTTTTAGAAGCTTTCAGTAAACTACTTAAGTTCTCTTGAGTGCCAGTCTGTCAGTAGCAGCTTCCCATACATCCCAGGAAACTAGATAGGGACCTCCTAAATATCATCTGAATTGGGCAGGTTTTTTACCTCCAGCAGCACTTGGCAGTGAGTGTTGGGGATTATTCCATCGAAACTGTACCTATAACCTGGGATTGATCCTGATTTATTGATTCTGATGTCATTAAAGCATTGGAATATGGAAAACAGACAAGACAGTGTATTACTCATTTATGTTACCTGGTGGTTTTTGGGTAGGGCTCAGCAATTTGCAGTGGGTGTGATTAGGGAGAGGAGCCACTCCTTCCCTTTCCAGCAAGGTATGGGAAAGACAGCCTAAAGGATGAGGCTTGGGAAGGAATTGTGAGCTGAAAAGTAGCTCAAATTGACCTTAAATTCCTGGAATGGTCTGGGTTGGAAAGGACTTTATAGATCACCACGTTCCAATCCCCTATCACGGTCAGGGACACCTTCCTGGGGTGTCCATGGAATATGTTCCATGCCAGGCTGGTGGAACAGGCAGGGTTTTATCCCTGAGCCCAGTCACGGGCATTTTTGAGGTTTCTGTGGAACGAAGTCTGTGAGCTGCATTTTGGGAGCTGGAAGGCTCCATACCTGGAAATGTTTCCAGCACTGCTATTTGGATTTTTTCAGTCTTGGTCAAAACTGGGCATTACGTTTCTTCCCAGAGTGAGGTGGTTTTCCCTTGATGGATTACACACTAGGTGTCTAAGGGTTGTGCTGTCTTTGTCCTGAATGGAAGAGTGAGAGTGCATGGATGCTGCCAGCTGTCACAAAGTATGAACAAGTTCTCATGAAACTTAACTCTGCAAAACTTCAATGAGGCTAAAAAGAGATGAGAATGCCCTTGGCAGAAAAGCACCTGTGAGGCAAAGCAAGCTTAAAATGTCTGCCTGTGAGCAGGAAATTAACTCTCCAAAACTTGAATGAGGCTAAAAAGAGATGGGAATGCCCTTGGCAGAAAAGCACCTGTGAGGCAAAGCAAGCTTAAAATGCCTGCCTGTGAGCAGGAAATCCAGGAGAAATGGCTGCTGGCTCCTGGTGTCCTGGGCTTGCCAGGCAGGTTTTGTACTGGACTGCAGTGCAGTTTTCCTGCCTCTGGGGAGTGGCACCTGCATCCCACCAGAAAGGGAAAAGGTGGAGAGAGCAGCAAGTGAGAAGACAGTTGCTGACATGTATCGGTGAATTGCAGGCCCTCCTGGTGGGTCTGTGCTATTTTAAGTACAAAGGAGATCAGTCTTGGGGTGTTTGTTCCGCCTGTGGGGTTTGGAAGTGACACTGGACATGAAATTCCAGAGCAATTCCCCTTGCTGAAGTGAGAAGCTGTGGGATCTGTTTGCTGTCTGCTTCTACATCCCCTTCACCTCGATGCCTTGAGGTTCCAGGTAATCCCACCTCACCTTTGCTTTTCCAGAGGTCTCTAATTTAAATTAAAATTTAAATGCCATTTTGAGTGTGGCATTTCCTTAAGGGGAAGCTGCCATACGTGATACTTAACACCGGATGGCAGCAGTGACTTCAGTCCCAGACAAGATCTGACTGTTTTGCACCAAAACAGAAAAAACCTCTGAATAGTCAGAGCTATTTCTATTGCCTTCATATTTTCTTACATTTTCAAGCCCTTTATTGTTTAATTTATATACACAAAAGTTTTACTTGCATTTTTAAACCTTATATATTTCTATTTAGAATTTCTTATACTCCAAGATCCTGTACATAATACTGTAGATACAAGGTTGTATTTTGAAATCAATTTTAACAATCATTTTCACATACATAAAAAGAAATGCTACAGTTTTCTGTATGTTTTGCACAAACACCTCCTAAACTTCGAGGCAAAATTGGGGTTTACAGCCCCAAAAGGGCTGTAACCTCCCTTTTTTGGGAGGACCCCACCTAAACCGCTCTTATAATCTACTCACCTTCTCCTCCACTGCACCTGCACTCTCCCAGTGGCATTAGGCTGCCCCAAATGGCCATCTCTGCATCCCCGGGCTCCCTCATAGCCCCTTCCCCAGTGCAAAGGGAGGGGAAAGGTGGCCAGTAAGGTTTATTCCATCACTCATGTACACAGTTCCTTCAGCAAGTCTGTTGGCACTTGGGGGCCCTGACACTGGCCGTGCCCTCAGGACACCTGACACTGTTCCACAGCAATGCTTGTCAGACTGGTCAGCTCCTGGAGCAACGGGCTGCTGGACAGAGGTGGAGTCCACCAAAATTGAGCAGCAGGGTCCATGATGAGAGAAGAAGGAGTGGGAGGTTTTTTAATTATTTTCTTCACGATGAGTGTTTTTCCCAGGGAAGATGATTTGGGCTGTGACATGTCTGCATTTCCCACACCTGGAAGGAGCTTGGATCATCCCCAACTTACCCATGACAAGGAAAGAAATCCTGGGAGCAAGGCCAGGTGGACACTGCCCCTCACATCTGGAGCCAGGTGACACTAGGGAGCCACAACAATCCCAAAGGACTTGGAACAGCCCCAGGATTGAGCTGGGGATGCCAAGGTGAGAGCACCCCACTTCAAACTCAAGAAGAAATCACCTCTCCACTCCTTATTTTCAGGTATTTTTCCAATTATTGTTATCCAAGGAGCTGACAGCACGGAGAAGGGAGCAGGAGACAATGATGCTCAACAGGATCTCACATTTATTATTGAGAAGTGATTAATGGTGAAAAGAAAGGCAACGCCCAGTCCTCATTCGCTTAACAAGAAACTGAAACATAGTCACTACACATTTTACAATATTTCTTCCTTGGTTTGTTTGTTTTGGGTTTTTTTATTGTCCAAAATTCATTTTCCTGTAAACAAGACAAGTTTTTACCACTGTTCTCAGCTTTCAAAAAATCAAATTCATCCAGACCTAATCTTTAAATCTGTATAATGCACAAGAACAGAACGTTTTTCAGGACTCCTAGTACATGACTTTTAAGTAACAAAGGGTCAGAGAAAAATGAACCACCTTTAAGACATAACCTCGTGGACACGTCTCTTTTCAATTCTTCTTAGGCCAAAACCCCGACTTCCTCATAGAATTCCTCCTCTTCCAGTCCAGGGAAAGAAAAAAAAAAAGTTACTCCACTTTGCATGGTGGATGTTATAATTCAGTGTTCCAAGTGCAAATATCGAAACCTGGGAAAGGCCCAACAGGGTGGAAGGAGGAGAAACAGTGGAATTTAAAAATTAGAGAAAAAAAACCGCATATGCCACTTATGGACTTGAAAATCCAAAACCATAGTAAAAAGACAAAACCAAAGCATACGCTCTGAAATCACAACCAAAGCCAAAAGAAAGGGGACAGGTTTTACCTCTACTCTACCTAGAAGGGATTTTTTTTTTGTTGTTGTTTTTGGTTTTGGTTTTTTTAGTCCTTGTGATATTCCAATTTTTTTTTTTAATTGGAAGTTTGCAAAAGTCTTTCTGAAGTCAAAGGAATTAAGAAAAAAAAAGTCCTAATTCTCTCTGAAAGACAGCTGGGATGCAATCTCTGTTGCAATCTGTGCCAGAGGAATGGCCTTTTACTTGACACGGCCTTGGCGTTCCTGCAAAAAAAAACCCAAGAAATCATATTAACTGAGAGCAGTTTTATTCACCACTGTTACACATCAGCATTCCAAGATATGGCTCTCCCATGGAGCCTGTCCCATAGCCAGCAAAGTCAGGAAAAGAGCATTGTTCTTGTCAAAGGAAGTGCTGCTACTGCATCCAGTCATTGCAGAGATGCGACATTGCTGAGGTCAAACAGCTCCTCATTCTCCTTTTTTTCTCATCTCAGGTGATCCACCACCTGCAGAGCTACATCCAGCTCTGGGGATTCCAATATCAGAAGGATGTGGAGCTGCTGGAGGAAGTCCAGAGGAGACCACACCAAGAGAAATCTGAGGGCTGGAACATCACTGCTCTGGAGATAGGCTGGGGGTGTTCATCCAGGGAGACCTCTGAGGCCCTTTCTGGTGCCTAATGGGGCTCCAAGAAAGCTAGAGAGGGACTTTGGACAAGAGCCTGGAGGAACAGAACAAGAAGGAATGGCTTCCCACTGCCAGAGGGCAGGGTTAGGTGGGATCGTGGGAAGAAATTCTTCCCTGTGAGGGTGGTGAGGCCCTGGCACAGGGTGCCCAAAGAAGCTGTGGCTGCCTTATCCCTCTAAGTGTCCAAGGCCAGGTTGGACAGGGCTTGGAGCAGCCTAGTCTAGAAGAAAGTGTATCTGCATTGGAATGAGATGGTCTTTAAGGTCCCTTCCAACCCAAACCATTCCATGATTTTATGGAAAAACACCACCTGAACTCTCGTGTGGGCATCAAAGTAGGCTGGAGCTCAAACCCCAGCAGCACTACCATCAGCCTTGGTCTGCAGGGACTGAAACAGTCCCAGCCCCCAGCATAAAACTTCCCAGACAGCCCTGACACAACTTGATGGTACCTCACTCAAAAAACAAGAACTTGACAGGAAGTTCCTACTAACTGCTGCTAACACCCCAGGTATTCCTCCAGCAGTGCAGAAACACCCTGTCCAAACACCAGAACAAAGAGACAGTGCAGCACTAAAATACCCCCAGACACCAAAGGCTGCCACTCATCTCTGCTGTTCTCAGCACTCTGCGCCCATCTCCTCTGAGTTCTGTTTGGGTTTAACTGAGAAGCTCTCAGAAGCGGGTCCAGGCTTCCTCAAAGGGTTATGAGGCGTTTGAAGTGTCATTCCCAGATCCTAAGACACCACCTCAGAAATGAAACCTGTCAGCAGCCAGAGGGCCCTGAGCTGATGCTTCTCCCTGGCTCTGCCTCTTCCCTGAAGATGGGCAGGTCCCTTGTAGTCTAGGCATGACGTGCACTCCGGGGCTCCGGCTCCTGTGGAGTGAGTCCATCACCACACATCTAGTCGGAGAGATGCCAAGTCCATCCCACTTTCACTAAAGCCATACCTGCAGCAGGTATCCACAGGTACAGCAGGTTTTCCCTCTTGACTCAGAGAGGAGATGCTGTCAGGGCTATGAACCCAGTGCTTTGCTTCCGCTCAGGATACTTTCCTGCATGTCAGCTGCTCTGCCTGGAGTTGTATCACCTGAAATAAGGGCAGCAACAGAGTCCCCTGCCTGCCTCCCATGGTCCCATGCTAACTTGCTATGGGAGGCACCTTCCTATCTTGGCAGCTCACACAACCTCTGCAACAAGCAGAGGTTGCAACAGGCTGCTACAGGAAACCCCATCCTTTGCCACTGCTGAATGCAGGGAGAGCCCATCCCCAAAGAGCTTCAATCCTGGGACAACAGCATGTGCAGCCATCTATCCTTAGAAACCTTCCCAAAAAGGGAGGCCTGGCCTCCAGCTCAGAACACTACCACTGGCTTTGGCCGCTCAGTCACAAACCCAAGGAAATTTCACCTCCAGTTCTTCTGCAAGATGCAGAGCAAGGCCAGCACGATCCTCTGCTGTCTTCTGGGGACAGGGATCAGACGAAGGCATATATTCTCATCAAGAACAGTTACCCAAATAAGTCAATGCATTTCCCCTTTTCCTGTAGCTCTGCCCAAGTCTGTTGCAGGTGCTTTCATTGCCAAAACACCACTACATCACAGCAAAATCCAACTGCCAGGTGGGAAGCAGAGCCAGGCCTGAACACAGAGCACAAGAAGCACCACAGGGAGAGCCGCAAATCCAAAGGAAGGTGCCAAGCCCTGTTCCTGGTTCAGCAGCCAGCATGTTACATTACACAGGGACAGATGGCAATGTCACACATCCCTTTAGGAAGCATCTGCAACTGCCTAAGCTAATGTCACTGTCGGAACCCCAGGCTTGGGTCAGGGGTCTCGTGTGGTGGTAAAGTCTCTCCTCCAACCCGTGCTTCCAAAGAAAAACTCCGCAGCCTCTTGTTGTTCGGTCTCAAGGCAGTTCATTGCTAGCTATCTAAAAGATTGTCTTCGCGGGCCGCGGCTGTTTGGTCAGCAGCCCAGGCAGAGACACACACACTCCTGACACCCTCACTGCCTGGTGTCCTCTTCTCTCTCCCCGCCCAGGGCTGCTGCTGTCTTTTACATGATATATTACATGTTATATGTTTACAGTTTTTCCCCAATACCTACTACCTATGTCACAAGGTGCTTTTCTACTCTAAACCAATCCATAAGTGCCAGCATCACCAAGAACATGGAGGCAATGAAGAAGAAGGAGGAAGAACAGGATCAGCCCACTTTCCTCTATCTTAGAAATTCTGACCCCCCTGTACAAAGTAAAAACCCCCCTGTACAATACTAAAAAATGTTCCCCTCTATTTTGTAACTACTTCTACTATACTATCTAACCCTTTGTGACTGCTTGTTCCACCTTCAAAGTTGGTAACTCATTCCATGGCTCAAACTCAAAATTACAGCTGTTTCCAGCTGCTTGCCAGGGTCTCAAATGCCTCCGACCAAGGTCTGGAACCTCTAAAAATGTCTGAGGGACATTTTGAGTTCCAACAGTCACCACTTCCCAAACGCAGACACGGGATAAACTGGTTGCCATGTTCAATCATGCCCCGGGCATCTCCAGGGACAGGTCCTGGGCTGTGACAATGGCCAAGGCTCCTGCTGCACACATCACCCCAGCAGCTGGACTCCAAGCAATCACCTCTTCCTGCTGAGAAGATGATGGCACTCCCAAGGCCTGTGTGCAGCTAATAAGGAGCCAACCCCAGGGAAAATCCCTCCTTAAATACCAATAAGTCAGAAGAGAGGCTAGAGCAGATGTCCCCCATGTCGCCAAGCTAGAGAAGGGACCAAAGTGAACATCTTTGCTTCAGACCTGCTGTAAACCAGGACTGGGGAAGGGGGTCCACAAAGGTCTCCATTCCCCTTCAGTCAAGAGGTTGCCTCAAGGAACAAGACAGAGAGGAATGGAGGAAAGGTGGCTGGATATGGAAGGAGGTGTATCCCTGATTGAAAACCATAGAATCCAACTGGTTTGGATTAGAAGAGAGCGGAAATCTCATCTTGCCATGGGCAGGCACACTTTCCACTAGACCAGGTTCTTCCAGGCCCTGTCTAATCTGGATGGGGCAGCCACAGTTTCTCTGGGCACCCTGTGCCAGAGCCTCACCCTACTCCGAGGGAACAATCCCTTCCCAATATCCCATCTGGCAATGGGAAGCCATTCCCTGTGTTCTGTCCCTCCATTCCCTGTCCAAAGTCCCTCTTCAGCTGTCTTGGAGCCTCTTTGGGCATTAAAAGGGCCTCTGAGGTCCCTCTAGAGCCTTCTCTTCTCCAGGTGAACATCCACAGCTCTCCCAGCCTGGCTCCAGCCCTCGAAGCATCTCTGTGGCCTCCTCTGGACTTCCTCCAGCAGCTCCACATCCTTCTGATGCTGGAAACCCCAGAGCTGGATGCAGCACTGCATGTAAGGTGTCATCTGAGTGGAGCAGAGGGATCCAAGACATCTTGTCCTTGGGGTGTTACAGTGAGCATTCAACTACCAGCCAGATATACCAGAACACACAGCAAGGCTCAACCACATTGCAAACATTTGTCCTTCCTGGCTCATCCTCATCCAAATCCACAGGCTATGTAACAGTGTGTCACTGCCCACCCAGCTATGTGACAGCTGCAGAAGACAAAGAAGCATCTGCACATGCACACTGAGCTTTGCTCTGGGATACAATCCCTGGAGAGCAAAAGGAATTCCATCAGGAAGTGTTTTATGCCCTTTGGCTGCACTTTCATTAAACTTCTGTCATATCTTATTGATCCAAATGGGAGAAGCAAGAAGGACACCTGCTCAGACTCATCCCCATCCATCAAACCCCTCAGGAACAGGAAGGGCAAGAGCAGCATGGCATGGGAATGGCTGATACATGCCATGGCTCAAATCCTGTACTGACACCAACCTCACATAGAGCCCTTATGCAAACAGGAGCTCTCTCTGATTATACTACTCAAAGTGACTTCAGTCCTGTCACTACTGTCCCTAGGGGCTGCAGCCATGTCACAAGCCAGGTCCTGATAACAGCAACTGAGCAATAGTAGATCACCTTATATATTCACACTGCAGGGGAGCCAACAACAAAAGGATCAAGTGTTTGTACTTGACAAAATGACAATGAGAGACAGCACTGTCCATTTATTCAGAGGCTCTTACCTTGATTCAGCATCAACACTCCCAGCAAAGGTAAGGATTTTATTGCCACACCACAGATAGGGAAATAGCACACTAAGCCAAAGGCCGACCTGGAGGAGAAGCCAGGGCACAGCTCCCAGCTGTGCAGCACATAAACCCTAGTTTGTTGGGACCTGCCTGAGCTGCAGCACTGCCCAAAGCCCTTGGGCAGACCAGGTCAGGCACAATCTCAGCTCAGCCTGAGAAAGTCCTCCAAGCAAGAAGCATCACTCACCCAATGCTTGCCCACAGAGGAAACAGCAGGCAATTCCTTCACTGGAGCACTGGAACTCCCAGTATCATTCCCCAAAAGGCTAAGACACCCCATCAGAAAATCTTGAGCTGGACCCGTAGGGATCATCAAGTCCAGCTCCTGGCCCTGCACAGGACACTGCAACAATCAGGGTATTCTGCAGCTCAGAGCTGAAATCAAATAGCCATGATAATCTGGAGTGAGGGAACATGAAGCTTTGCCCACACCGAGAGGGCAAGAAGTAGGTTGGGAACAAGTTCACAAGAACAGGGTGTGGAATAAACTCCCCCTGGATGAGGCCATACCTTTAGGAGGTGAAAAACCCCATTGCAGATGGCCTGCACTCTCTGTCTGGCCCAACACCAATCCAAGTCCTTGAATCCTAGAATGGCCTGGATTGGAAAGGACCTTATAAATCTTCTAGTTCCAACCCTCCGCCATGAACAGGGATAAAACTGAAAAGATTTAAACAGTGCATGTCAACAGGCCCTTAAACTAACATCAACAAGTCAATTTAAATATTCTTTTATAATATTAACATTACATTAAAATATTATTTTAAAGACTTCTAACACAACACTAGCAGTGAGAGACAGGACTACAAGGCAAGTGCAAGTGGTTTGCTCTTCCACTGCTCTGATTCCATTTCAGTTGCAGAGAAAAGGCTCCCAGCTGCTCCTCTTTTAGGAATGAGGAAACACAGCTCCCTGTCTCACAGCAGAAAACAAGCATTAGAGCATCAGACAGATCTAAGTCTTCCCTCCAGTTTTCTCCTGTCTTTAGACACAGCTAGAATACGAGCAAAAATACCTGTGAGTGTTGTTAAAGGCTGGCTTAAAATTATTGTAAGCACAAAATACTCCTTACAAACAGCCAGCGCCAAGACACTGGAATAAGCAGGATGGTTTGTTTCTCTACCCCTGGGCAAACATACAAGCATGGACACAATCCTACAGGATTTAAACAGCCTGGAAATAAACCGAAACCATGTGCATTGCTGAACAGCACAGCAGAAAATCTGGCTTGGTGTATCAATCAATTAAATTCATTATGGTCATGATTTGGAGCAGAAAACAGCAAATAGTCCTGGGATCACCAAATGAAAGGAACTGTGTGAGTGGAAGGAGTGCTCCCTTGCTGCCAGAGAGAACAGTTGGCTTTACCATGATATGAAATATCCAGGAATTGAATCTTCAAGTCAGAAATACTGTCCTGTGGAACTTGGTAAAGCCAAAGCAAATGCAGCATTCTCTAGGATAACTCTAACAGCAGGAGGAAAGAGTGCTGGTCCACCCTATAGTGAATATTCTCTCCTCCCCTCTGAGATTACAAATTGGTAAGAAGAAAAAAAGAGCTTTGTAAAATCCATCAGAAAGCATTCATATTCCAGTGACTGTGAAATAGCCTGCCCATTTCAAACAGGCTCATACAACACCCCTCAGTTTTCCCCTAAATCACATGTTTCAAGGAGGCAGTGACACTTGCCAGTATTCCTTTAACCAGCAGACACCATCAGCAGAGGCATAAAGCAGCACAATTCCAGAAATAACAGAGCCAATCTGGCCAATCCCACCTCTGCTTTGAGGCTGATCCTCATCATGACAAACCCCAGCAAAGCCCTCCCCATTCTGCACAGCTCAGTCTGACTCAACACTCAAAGTCCCAGCGCAAAGTGTCTCTTTTCAGCTGCAAACCTGACCACTAAGTGCTGTGCTCTACACAGCACTGGTTTTCATGAGATAGCCTTTCTAAAATCCCTGGAACCAGGGACAGACAAATATCTCAAGCCTGGGCAGGCAGAAAAGAATCAAAACAAACTTCCCTTGGAGTTTTCCACTGATTGCGTTTCCACAAAACACAAGCTGTCAACCTTTCACACCAAGCAGATCATTATGGGAGACCTTTACACCAAGGTCACCACAGCATTCCTAGAAATCCAAGTGCATGACCATGGGGCAGGGATTGGTGTTGTTGTTTTGGTTGTTTAAAGCAAAGATAGAATAATTCTTACATGGAAGAAGTCAGTGACAAGCTCTACCATAAAAGCAGCCATTCTGGGTTTCAGGAATGCTCTGGGCAGGATTGCACTGCAAGTCAGCTCCACCATTTTGGGTCAGGAAAATATTCAAACCTTTTAAAAAACTGGATTAGTAGAGCAAAGCAACACATGGAAAAGGAATGGGGATTAGTTTTAGAGGAACAGGATGACCACAGGCAACAGAAAAGGAAAAGAAAGAGGATTATTTCAGTATTTTCAACACTGAACTAACTACCCACACCTCTCCCTTCACCGGACAATGGAAACAGCATAAACACTATACATTTTTCATACAATTTCTTGGACCTGCTTTAGGGGATTCTGAAAAAATGACTAACAGTGAGAAGCATAAAAGAATATTCAAGATTTTCCAGACTTTCACAAGAGATCATACATCTGCTCAGGCAGCAAGCCAGAATCAAACTGCAAATGAGACAAAGATTTGGGCAAGTTGAAGCCAAGTGAAACAATTGCAGCTTGGGAGAAGTTCGAAACAAGCCAAACCTTGAAACATTTAAGCTTCAAGGAACACAACTGCAGAGCATCAACATCTCACACTGTAGGAGAAATAAAAGAGCTGGGGGCAATGGAATTTCCCCAGCATAAAGAAGCAGGCAGGGAACTGCTACCAGAGCAGCATTTTAACCTTCCAGTGCTTCAGTTCTGGTTCCTCATATATTTTTTTAATTCAGGTGATTACTTGAGATGCTTCAAGCAGACAAAACATGGTTTGGGCTTTTTGGCACCTCTAGTCCCATGGAAGGAATCACTCCAAGAAAAAAGAAAACACTCCTTCTGCAAAAATAACTGTTCCTCAATGAAACCATGAAAGAGAAGTTACAGAAACCTTGACCATATTCCAGGCTGTGTCAGCGAGTGAGTGATCGAGGAGGTCAAACTGTTGCTGTAAGAACGACCAAGGCCCAGAGTCACCTCCTCCGTACTGGATGTTACAGGGGCCCAGAGCATGAAATACAGGGTGAGTAAATAGCAAACACCGACTGTGTTTACACAACTCCCTTCTCCTCTGTGAATTCCAAAGACCTATGACTAAGTTCCTTTGCAGAGAAAGAGCACTTTTCTAATCAACTGCTGCTGCACCCCCTAGAACATGGTTCAGAAAGGCAGCACTGGTACTCAGACTATCACTGCTACTTTCAACTCTCCTCACCAGCATGTCTCAAGAAGAAAGGGGAGGAGACTTCAAAATGCAACTGGGAAGATGAATAAAGACAGTTTACAGCTTTAGGGAAACTGCTAAGCCTCATTTCTAGTATATTCCTGATTTTCAGACTTTACACAGCAAACAAAGCAGCCTTCTAGAAGAGCCCATCATTTCTGTCTGCTTTTCCCAAAGTCTTCTCTCTTTTCCTCGTCCTTCTGCTTACCCATCCACACCCAGTATTAACTCTTTTCAACCATCCATCCCTAACCTGTCCTTAAGGAGCATTTTCCCCCTTCCCCTGCACTGTGCCAAGGTCTGACTCTCTAACAATGCTAACTGTTGCTCCGTGAAGTCAGGTCTGGAGGGTATCACAGAATCCCATAATGATTTCAGCTGGAAATGATGATGATCTTGCTCAGCCCTTGCCATGGGCAAGCACGCCTTGCACTAGACCAGGCAGCTGCAAGCCCCATCCAACCTGGTCTTGAACACTTCCACAGATGGGGTAGCCACAGCTTCTCTGGGCCAACCTGTGCCAAAGACTATTCACCCTCACAGGGAAGATAAAGGCTGGACAACAAGTGAAACAATTCTAGGAGGTGAAATCACACAAAATAATCAGGTCCTCACAAAATACCAGTTTACACCTTCACACCTTGCCATTTATTATTCCTCCCTTATAGACTTTCTCCAAGGACTGCAAGTGACCACATTTGTCTTAAGTGTTATAATTTATACAATGCTCCGTGTAAAATATATTAAAAAAATTTAAAACTGCATTCACTGTCACAGTGAGCAGCTGCAGCTCCTGATTCTGTTCTTCAAGTCTTGGGTGAAAAATTCCCCATTGCTCAAACTAAAGAGATCATCAGAAAACTTGGCAAACTCCCAGCCAGCTGTGCTAATCCTAATTTTTATAATTATCATTTTGATCTAACATAAGACAGACCCACACTGAGGAAGGGCAGCCTCTGGTGACTTTACTACAGCTGAACCCAGGTAAGACTCAAAGCCCACTGATTCCTGAATTTGGGGCAGGATTTTCAATTAATGCATTGTTAAGGAGTAGATGATGACAGGAAGATTTGAGAGCAGCTGCAAGGTAAATTGGGAGCTCAGCTCATGTACCACACTGCTGGCAGTGCATTGCAGGTGACAGCCCACCATGGCCCCAAACAGAGCAACGAGAAGCACAGTGACTGTGTCCACAGGACAAGCAGTCATGGACTTCAATCACAGTGAGGGAGATTTAGGTTGGGCATTAGACAAAGCCTCCTTACAAAAAGGATAATTAAGAAGAGGGATAGATTGTCTGGAGAGGGACAGGAACTGCTGTTCCTGAAGGTTTTACAAGTGGAGGGAGACATCTGTCATGCTGACCCCACTGCAGCCAGAAGGTGGATTAGCAGCCATTCTAAGACCCGGCTCTGGTTTCTAACAACTTCCCAAATGCCTTGCTGGTCTCCAACCTCAAACTGCTCTGTCCAGGAGCTGATAATGGCAGAGAAATACATTTTGTTTACGTCACAGCACTCAGCAAAGGCTGAGATTCAGCATAACCAACACACAGTCAATCACAGGCAGGGACTGGGCAAGGCTTCTCCCCCTGCTCTGCCAAGTGCTGGCACCTATTTCATAGACCCATAGAAGAGTTTGGATTGGAAGGGATGTTAAAGATCATCTAATTCTACCTCCCTGCCATGGGCAGGGACACCTTCTGCTAGACCAGGCAGCTCCAAGCCCCATCTAACCTGGCCTTGGACACTTCCAGGGGTGGGGCAGCCACAGCTTCTCTGGGCAACCTATGCCAGGGCCTCACTACCGTCACAGGAAACAATTTTCTCCTACTATCCAATCGAAACCTATTCTCTCAATTTAAAGCCATTCCCCCTTGTCCTGTCTCTCTAGGCCCTTGTAAATAGTCTCACTTCATCTTTCCTGTGGGCTTCCATCAGGCACTAGAAGGCCACAATTAGGTCACCCCAAAGCCTTCTCTTCTGACTTTCCTCACAGGAGAGGTGCTCAATCACTCTAATCACCTTGGTGGCTTCTCTGGACATATTCCTCCCCTAAGACTGACTACTATTTGGGTGTGGGTTCCAGGTACAAGGAGGTAGATAGCCAAAAGGCAGGATAACGCCCGTAAGTCCACACCCCAGAGTTGGTCCAGTGCAAGGCAGCACCCACCACCTCTTGCCCTGCAGAACTCAGACAAGACACACAAACACGTTACCTTTTTAACATTTTCCTCCTCCTCTTGGCGTTTCTCATAGTGTGAGAAGTCATCAAAGATGGAGGTGGTGTGCTTGTAGGTAGCAATAATTTTCAACACCTGCTTAGCCTTTTCCAGAGGCACCTCCTGAGTGTCCCTAGAGTTGGTCACTGGTTTATTCTCGTTGTTCTCTAGGCGGATGTGTCGCAGCTGGCTGTTGGGAACATCCTTCACAAAAATCCACCTGACATCAAAACGTCCCTTCCATTTGTCCTGGGACCACACACCTGCACAGGTAGTATAGTCCACAGCAGATTTCATTTCTGCTACGCCGCAGAAGTGACCACTACCATTGACACTGAACAGTAAGTATACAGGGCCCTTCCCATTCATGGAGCGATAGGCTGCATCCAGTCTCTTATTGCCATGCTCTGTACTGCACCAGATGTTGTATTTAATGGAACGATGGATATCATCCTCAGAGTAACTCTTAATGATGAAAACCCGCCCGTGCTTTGGGTTCCAGTCAAAATCCTTGGGGTTGTAGTTGTTGACAGATCTCAACTTCTCCAAGACTGGGTGTGGCTCAGAAGGAGAACCGGCACTGGCCTGAGCCTGTCCCACTCCATTACCATCCACTCCATTCTGGCCAAAGCCACTGCCACGATTCCGAGGGGCGACCCAGCGGGTGGGTTGTGCTGGTGGTACAGGCAGTGGAGCTGGTGGTGGCAGTGCCTGTGGCTGCTGCCCACTCGGAACCTGGGTTACCGGTGGGCTACTGCTGATCTGCTGGCTCACAGGCTGCGGAGACACCTGCGGTGGCTGCTGAACAAGATTCTGGACCAAGGCCTGTGAAGGGACTTTTGCTACTGGCCCTTTGTTATCCCAAGTTCCGATATCCATGTTATGTTTTATGGGAGGAGGCGGAAGACTTGGCCCTGCAACACCATTCTTGGTCTTCAGCTTGGGCTGCTGCTTGGCAGGTTTGCTAGCAATGTCAGCCCAGGAAGTTGGCTTTGGTGGTGCAATCGTGGCTGGAGGCAAACTGTTCGAAGTCACAATGTTACCGCTCACAGAGCCACTCCCCACGGCTGAGCCCACGACTTTTGGGACACTGCTCACTATGTCTGTGCTGCCCAGCTTGAGGGCTGCCATGCCCTGGTCAATAGTGTTCATGCCAGGAGCCTTGTTCAGGGTCTCGTTGGCAAAGGCTGACTGCCCATCAATCATGGCCCCTCCCAGTGAGCTGGGAGCATAGGCATAGCTGCTGCTGTAGCCAGAGCTTTGAGTGGATTGTCCCTGAGAATTGTTATTCCCCCAAGCTGAAAAGTCAATCCCACTTGGAAAGAAGTTAAAGCCATGCTGCCCAAGGAATGGAGTACTGCCAAGGGCCCCTGGCTGCCCGAACATGGCATCAGGGAGGAAGTGAGGCTCCCCATTGCTCAGCTGTCCATATGAGGTCAGGTAGGGCATGGGGGGGTCTCCCCCTGTGGACCAGGCAGCTTCACCTAAGGAGTAGGAGAATCCAATGGAGGGACTGAAGTAGCTTGGTAAGTAGGAATCAGACATTGCAGTGTATGCATTATTCTGAAAGAAAACCACAAAAACATAAGCACTGAATTGTTAGAAGGAGTTGAACCAATTTTAAGAGACCAGGAGTAAAGGCAGCTTAAACTTCCTATGCCCTACTCCTCCCTCCTTTAGGGCTGGGCAGAGATATAGGCCCAGCCTTGAACACCTCCTTTGTTAGAAGGGCTCTAAAATATGTTCTTTTGCCAGAAAAGTTAAAGACAAAGGCTAAGAAAGGTTAAAGACAAAGCTTCCCGTGCCAAGAGGGGAGTGTGTGGTGTTTGTGACATACACTGGACACTGGGAAGCCCGGGAGCTCCTGCTCAGGCTATAAATCCAGTATCTTGCATCCAAATATCATCTTCTGCTAGTAACTACTTCCAGCAAGGGTTTTTCCTGCTTGTGTAACATACTTAATCCTTATTAGGGTGTTCGAGGGAGGATTTGGGGAAAGAGTGCAGAGAGGTGGGGAATAAGAAAGAAAAGGATTCAGTGGAAACACACTGTGAAAATCACTAGTGTCCCCGATTGCTTTCTTTAAACCTACTAGCCATGAAAACAGCTTTATTCCTACTATTTAAAGTTCCACACTTCACAATATTCCAAGCAATTGCAAACAAACAGGGATTTAAGGCCTATTCCTCAAAACACAAACTCCTCCAGTGCTGGGGGCACATGCTGAAAATGGGAAGTAATCAACAGAAGCCTTTCGCAGCACAGTGACAGCACCAACACAAACAGGTTTCAAATCCAGAGAGGAAAAAAAAACCCAGCTCCATGCCTTGATCTCCCTTTTACCATCCAAGTAGCCTTTAGGTTACAAAAAACAAGTATCTGATTTGACAATTTGGGAAGTCTCAGACATCCCCAAGATATGCTTACATGAAAAACATCTGTCATTTCTCATTCAAACCCAGGTCCCCTCTGGGAGTGGTTTCAGTCCTGCTAATGGACATCATCCTGAGTAATTTGAACCTGTGAGCAGCAGCCTCCCACTGCCCAGCCCCTAACACACTAGCCTGATACAGGTGAGATCAAAGGTACATGCAGTTCTCAGCTAAAAGCTTGGCTTGCAGCAGGCTCTGCTCCATTTTTTGTTGAATCACGTATTCACTTGCCAAGCACAGCTCCCAGAGGATTTTATGCCACACTGAAATCCAGAGAGTTTCTCAAGATGGCTCTGGCACTCTCCAGAAATAGCTGGTTTGCCATTCTACCGTCTACTTACAGGAGAGCAACAGGTTTGGGGCTAACCAAGCTCCAACTTCACAGAAATTAATAGGAATTATTTAGCACCATGTGTTCAAAGACAAGATTTCTGTGGTATTGCCTGAAAACTCAGAGATGCTCTTTTCAACCTTTGATTTCACAAAAGTCTCCCAAAAGCAAATCAGTAAAAAAAATTCATTCTCATTCAGGTTTTTGCTAACTGAGGAACTCAATCCTGCTAAACCGAGGACTCAATACATCCAAAGGCAGCAACACTGACACTAACTTGTAAGGAAAATGAAACTTAAAACTTCCTATTACTATTTTGAGCCAGCAAAGTCATTTAATAAGCTTATCGCCTCAATAGTAAGAGTAACATTTTCTCTCCTGAACTCAGTTTTAAAGTAACAGGAACATGCTGGCCTATCCCTAAATCTGAGGCAGAGCCATTTTCTCTCCACAGGAGCACTCAAAACACATCACTGTCAGATAGCACATCACTGTTCTTCTAGTCACCTCAAAATATTTTCCCACTTGTCAATTATGTACAACTTTGAGATATCTAACACAAGGTGTATTAAGCTATGACCTGCAAAATACTAAGCACCTGTATACATGTAGTAAGAAGGCAGCAGAGCAGTTCAAGAGTTGAGCACAGGAAGCTCAGAGCAGACTTAGGACATAATCACTGCTGTTCTCCACATGAACATCTCCAACACTGCTGTTTTATCAAACACAGCATTTTGCTCTGCTCCCCTGCCCTCACACAACTGACACACTTGCTGATTACCATGCAAATAAAACTCTACCAGCTTCTCATTCTCTCCATGACTAAGACTCTTCACACAGTTATTTCCTCAAATTCACTGTTCCTCTTCACCTCAGACCAAGGTTCTCAGTGAGCCTTGCTGTTGAGCTTTTGATTTTTAAAGGGTTAAAAAAATAATTTACTGTGTATCTGAGCTTTAAAATACACAGTAACCTCGTGAGAACTGATAAGAGTCATGCCTGAAAGAGCAGGTGGGGAATAAGGAGCAGTGAAACTTTACAACATGGTTACCCCACAGCTATGTGGAGAGCTCAGGAAGCAACTCCAAAACACATTTAATTCAATTATTCAGAGCAGTTTATCTTACTCCCTTTCCCATCTCCACCAAAGAGTGTACCCTTGGATACCTATGTATTTTTGCCTCCCTCCAGACCGAGCTCTTGAGGTTTTGGGCTCTACACAGCACAACAAAGAACTGAGTCACTCAAAGGTTCCACTCCAAGTTAACTTGGTGGTTTACCTTGCTCCAGCTCAGCTTCTGCCTCCTGGAGCACATTTCAACCACTTCCTTATTTTTAAAATGAATTTTTTACCAGCCTGAGACACACTGAAAGAAATTAAAGATCCAGGAATACTTCATCAAAACATGTAAAATAGAGTAAAATACTGTGTTGCTTCAAAATTATAGTAAACATTTTTGTGTTTAGAAAATTTAAATAAAATTGCAGTTTGTATGAAATATGTCCATATTCAGAAAGAAGTTGGGAATTAGGGATGTTGATAGCTGAGAAAGAAAAAATCAGCATTAAATGACAGCTACTAGGAAGGTAGCTGCTTTTAGTCAAGACTTGAGAATGCAATAATGTTCTCTCACCCTATGAAGGCTGAATTTAGGTTTGTAATTTTTCAGGAGGTTGAATACAGCGAGTTGTCTTGATGGACAGGCTGAATTCTGAAGATTATGAACAGTTGACAGACAAAGAATACTTCTCCTCAGATCTTTAGCACAAACTAGGAAAATGCTTGCTGAAATTTCACTGAGAGTAATCTGTTTCTGTGTCCCAATAAAATATGCATCAAGTTTACATGAAAAAAATAATGTAGTGACTAGTAAAAATATGCAAAAATACAGTAAGGGGAAACCAGAACAGCTTATTTTTACTGATCACAACTGGAAAGAGAAGCCAGAATAACCTGACTGCTCCAGTGCTATTACAGATGTTTATCTATAAACACCTGTACACCCAATCAGCTGAACTCCATCTGTTCTGTGTCATCCCCTGCAGCCCATTAAGGAAAACAAACAAACACACACCAGTTAACAGTGGTGTTACTTTAAGAGAAAGTGAAGAGAAAAAGTAGCTGCAAGTTTGACTTCCAGGATCTGGTCACAAAGTCAAAAACTCTATGGCTCAATTTGTAACCAAAGTTCTCAGAAAGTTTCAACACTTGTATCACATGTGGGCTCTGGGTTTGTGGGGGTTTTTTTTGTTTTGTTTTGTTTTGTTTGTTTGTTTTGGTTTGTTGGGTTTTTTTTGTTTTTTGTGAAAAACTGAGAAATCCCCCTGAATCATCAGTTGACTTAGTGTTGAGATAAGATTGATCTGATCCTCCAAAAGTCAGCAGTAGTCTTCCGTGAAGCAACTTCACAACCCAACTCAGCACATTTCTCTGCTGTAAAGAACCAGAAAACAACACAGGCACAACACTAAAACTGAAAGAGCAGAAATGGTGACTTTGAGACAGTCACATTGAAAAAAAAAAAGAACTGGACACCAACTCTAGGAAGTTCTCACAGCCTCAGAAAGTTGCTAAAAACCTTCCTACCTCACCCACCACAATCTAAGGGCAGTCAATGCTGGTAGACCAACAGAAATGCCGGTATAGGATAGAATATAAGTAAAGGCAGCTAGCAAACATCAAAATGCAATCAATGGAGATGGGAAACATACAAGGAGGCCCAACTTCCCCCCCTTGGAGCAGCAGGAAGCCTTGCTGCTCTTGGTGCTCCTGCCTGCAGCAAGTACTCACCGGACGGGCCTGGGGACTCAGGTAGGGTTCAAAGTCATCATCATTCAACCCATCTTTCTGATGCACAGAGCCGTTTTGCACTGAGAAGAGATGTGTAATCTTAGAAAAACCTATGCAATAAGCTCTCATTATTATCAGCTTAAAGTATTTAAAGCCAAACCTTAGAACATAATGAACTTCTGCCAATTCTAATACACCACGCTCAGCCCACAACACACAGACACTTCACTTTCCCACCGCATAGGCATCACCTGCAAACTATCCATAGCCCAGCAGCCAGGCCTGGTGGGACAGGGTTTATTTCCCTCCCGGCAGGTTTTAGAGAGACCCTCCCTCTCCCGGCGGCGGGATCCTCCCGCTCCCAGCCAGGCCTACCCTGGGATCTCACCTTTGTTGCCTTGGCCCTTGGGTCTCTGGCGCGACAGCAGCGTCGTGGGGAGAGAAAACGGGAAAGCGGTGAGTCAGAGGAACAGACCCGGCCCAATGAGGGTAAGACAGAGCTGATGTGGGTAAACAGACCCGTCGCGGCGGGGGAAGCCAAGGCCCGGCAGGGACAGACCCGGCCCGGGCTGGGGAGAGATCCGGCCTGGCAGGGTCGAGCCCTGCGGGGACAGGCCCGGCCCAGCCGCATCACAATGGATGGCGGCCCTGGGACGGGAGAGGAATGAGGCCGCAGCCGCCGCCCGGCCCGGCCCGGCCCGGCGCACAACCCCTGTCAGGCTCAGAGGCGCGGCCTCGCCCAGCAGGGCCGTCCCGGTATCGGCGGGGGGGGACTCCTACCTGCTCCAGGAGGCTGCTAGCCGACATGGCTCCGCGGCGGGGCTGCAGGCGGGGCGGGGCGGGGCGGGAGGCGGCGGCGCTTTGTCCGGGCCCGGCGGGCTCGGGGCGGCCTTGGCGGACTCGGGGCGGCCGCCGGCGGGGCGGGGGGACGCTCTATCCCACCATGTCCGCCCCACGCCCCCGGCCGCGCGTCTCTATGGCCCGGGCCCGCCGCCTCGCGCTCCCCCCGCCCGGTCACGCGGCACGCGCGCGCCCAGGCACAATGGCGGGAAATGATGGGGGAAAAGACGGCGGGTGGCGGGGTGGTTAGGGTTAGGGGGGCGCGGTGCATGCCGGGACGGCGGAGGGCCGGAGCGGGCGGGGGAGCAGCGCCCCCATTCGGCTGGAAGTAGGAGACCTCTTAAAGGGCCAGGCGGTCTCGCTGAGGTTTTAAGGCAAAAAAATGGCAAATTCGTGCCCGGCTGCGGGCTCAGCCCAGCCTCATCCTGTCGCGCCGCAACAATTTAGGTCCCCCCGTCCCCAGTCCAGCATTCCAGGGTACAGAGGACCCAGGCAACATCGCAGTCTTTTGGGACCCCTACCCAGGTAAAAGGGGCTACCTGGGTGTTGGGTGGGCGTACAGCAATCAGGGATCCCAGAGTCACCCCACTTTCTGGCCAAGAGACACAAACAGCTCCAGCAGGGGCCTCACAGGATCTGCTGTATGCCTGGATTGGGGAAGGGGGTCCCCAATAGACCCCCAATCCCCTTCAATCAAGCGCCTGAGGAAGCCAGAGGAGAATGGAAGGAAGGTGGCTCGATATGGAAGGAGGTGGATCCCTGTTCCAAAACCATAGAATCTCAGACTGGTTCAGGTTGGAAGAGACCTGAAAACTTATCTTGTTCTACTCCCTGCCATGGCAGGTACACCTTCCACTATTCCAGGTTGCTCCAAGATCCATCCAACCTGGCCTTGGACACTTCCAGGGATTCAGGGGCAGCCACAGCTGCTCTGGGCACCCTGTTCCAGAGCCTCCCCCGCATCACAGGGAAGAATTCTTTCCCATAACTCCATCTAACCCTGCCCTCTGGCAGTGGGAAGCCATTCCTCCTTGTCCTGTCCCTCCAGGCCCTTGTCCAAAGTTCCTCTCCAGCTCTCTTGGAGCCCCTTAAGGCACTGGAAGGGGCTCTAAGAGTCTCCACAGAACTTTCTCCAGATCTGTGGGATCTGGCTCCCACAGCCATTCCCACCTCCACCCCAAGCCAGGAAACACTTCCCAGCGGCCAAGATCAGAGCAGAAGCGACCACCTCTCAGAAATCAAGGTTCAGGAATCCCTGCCCGTCCCCTGCTGTCCCCAAGGCAATGGAGGCACTGCCTTTCACCTCTCCAATGAAAAAATCCATTGGAGCTTAACTCAATTTTTCCTTTTAATGCAAAAAAATAGCCAGACACATCTTCCTGCCCTCCCCCCACCCTCCCCAGGTGTATTTCCTTTGCTTAATATTTCCAGCCAAGCAGCTCCCAGCCTCCCAAACCTCTGCATCTCTGAAGCCACCCGGTGCTTTCCCCCTCCATTTTCCCAGTGTGGCAAAGCCCAAATGGATCTCCAACCACGGAAAAAAAAAGAGGGAAAGTGGGAAAACAGCGGGGTGCACCGTATTTCAACAATGTGCCAGTTCTAACCCTGCCAAGAGATAATAGGAAGAAAGAAGAAAAAATAATACAAAAATAAAACCACCAAACAAGTAGCGACAAGCACGGAGTAGCCTCAGCACACAGTGTAAACAGAAGCTGTCCTGATCCAAAATCTGGCTCTCCCAGAAAGCAACAGCACAACATGCTTTGTACACCCTGAAAGGTCCCTGTGATGCTGAGCAGCCAAGGGGGAGGATCTGGGTTTGAGTTTGAGTTGATATTCTTTGCCTTATACAAAAGGCTGAAGTAATCTTGGAGTATTCAGGCGGTGTTTGCATCACCAAGCCTTGCCAGGCAGGGAAAGGGATGGGGGAAAAGTGCCATGGGAAGAGGAGGGATTGGGATACAGGGACCCTGAGAGAAGGTCCCAGGGTTTTGCAGCTGAGAGCTCTGGACAAGGGAAGGGAGAGAGCAAACAAATACAAAAAAATAGAGATATAAAAACAATTTTGTGTGGAGGAGGAGAACATGGACAGTAAATTCATTGTACTGTCAGCCTCCCCAAAGAAAGAAAAATAATAAAAAAATTCCATTTGAGGTGACAATGAAGGGTCTGACAGAATTCCCTTTCCCTGGGGAAAATAAAAATACAAATGAGGTACCTGTTCCACCCCAAATCCGTCACCCCTTCTCACAGCCACATCCACACTCAAGTGTTATTGTCTCTCAAATAAAGTCTCCCGGCCAGGGCAGCCCTGGAGCAGAAGCACTGAGGCATGGCTAGTTCCTCCTGGTTGGGTTGTCCAGCAGAGATCCAGTCTCTCCTTCACCCTGCCACAAGCGGTATTGTTCAGTGCTCAATGGAGACGGAGCCTTATCCAAGTCTCACGTGTTTCTCCAGCTTTGTTTTCAAAAAAACCCCCAACTTTATATATATATATATATATATACATATATATATATATACATATATATATATATATAAAATATACAGTACAAGGAAAATATCCATGGTAATAAATGGGGTGGCTGGAAAAGATACTTAAAAAAAAAGCCTGAAATAAAACAAATTCCCAGCTCTTCCCCTAACTGATGCTTGTCTTCCCCATTAGTCTTCCAAGACCACAATCTCCACATTATGGACCTGGTGCTGATGGTCTTCCACATCTCCCACCACTTTCTCCTCAGTCCTCAGCTCTGTCTCCAGGATCACAGCTTTGCCCTCTGATTCGTCTGTGTCTGCCTCAGGATCTGGCGCCGGGTCGATCTCTATGATGGTCTGCCCATCGTCTGAGGTGCTTTCCACAGCTTGGATGGTGGAAGTGATGCCAGACTCCATGGCCACCAGTTCCACAGGGTTGACCATGGTTGCCACATTTGCCAGGGCCCCAGTGTCCTGCATGGCTGCTGAGCTCAGCAGTGCCAGGCTGGAGGATGGGTGCAGGGTGACGGTGTCCGAGGAACTGGTCTTGGAGGATGAAACCACGGTGGCATATCGGAAGAGCTGGGAGCCAGATGGCAAGGTATGAACAGTCACGGGGCTGGAGCCTTGGCTGAGGGTTGCCACTGGGATGTTGCCCACTGAGAACTGTTGTCCAACGGGTGCGATGGTGATGGGGGAGATGACAGTGAACTGAGGCTGCTGGATTGGGGTGGAGGGGCTAAGGATGGTAGCGGAGGCTGGGCGCTGCAGACGGGGTCTCTTAGGAGGCTTGGGAGTGCTCATGGGCATCAGCACCACGTTCTGGATAGTTTGGGACTTGGTCTTCTGGTCCCTGGCAAGTTTCTTCTGTTCTTCCAGCTGCCGCTCCAGATCTGCATAGGGAATGATTGAGCAACATGTCACAGCAGGGTAAGTAGGCGCTCCTGGGGTTCCAGAACCATCACTCCCAGGTTTGTGACAGGAGGTCACCCAACCACCCAGTGAACCTGATCATGGCTTCTCCCTCAAGATCAAATGGCACTGAAGGAAAAGGGTAGGTTTTTCTGCCACCTACATAGACCCAGTCAACGTACCAGCTGCCAGCACTCGGGTAAGACACAGGTTATATTCCACACATGTTGGCTACTCCTACTGACAAAGCAATGGACATTTCTGCTCCCCACAAGCTAAACCCACCTGCAAGGGAGAGTGGATAAACCCCCCCCCAGGCAGTTCAAATTGCTTCCTGAGCTTGGCTGGGTCACCTCCCCAGGACCCAAGCACCTGCACTGGGGATAACCAGCAGGATGCCTGGGTCAATGAAACATCTCCCTCAACACTTATCAGTGGGAACACTGGGAGCCAGAGTAGCACACTGACCTCATTTATCCAGGGCAATAGGGGACTAGAACATCTCAGATACCAACAGATCCTACAGTACATGGTGAGGAGGGAGACACATCCAGTGAGCAGCTCTGGGGATCCCAGGTCAGTCAGTGGCTTCAGCTCAGAGGAAGCTGAGCAGGACACCCAATAGCACCATAAGACAAGCACATAGCCCTGATAGCCAAGACAAGCAGAAGCTCAGCACCCCATACTCAGAGACGCTTATTAGCTTGGGTATAGCACAACACTGTCCACAGCTCAGGTGACCATGGCACAGCACTGAGCTGGCAGGTCCTGAGGGAATTGGACTCATGCCTGCAGCACCCCAACTGCAGCAAAGGGCACAGACTTTGGGCTGTCCAACGTCCCAAGCAACTGCTCTCTGTAAGACAGGGGAGAGAGGAAATTTCATTCAAGCGCTAGGACAGAAAGGGATTGGGATGCACTTATTTTGGGGCAGCCTGTACTGAACACTAACCCTAATTAACTGGGAAAAATGAGTCATGTCCATTCCCAAGAGTAGCAGCAGGATGTGAACTGTTGTTAGGCACTTTACCTGCCAGTGTGTAAAGAAACTGTTCCTCTCCTTGCTCTGTCTGGTTTTTCCTGTTGTCCAGTACCTTCTTGACTGTGTCCATTAAGCCAAATGTATGGGCGACATTGTTCAGGACTGCAGCATCTCCAAGGAAAGGACACAGGGACGTTAAGACTTGGGCACTCAAAAGATGCTCCTGTTACACCAAAAATTTTCTACTGCTTTTTAAAACTCTCTCTGTTCTTTCAGAAGGGCTAGCTAAAAAAAAAGGAAACACAACCCCCTCATCCTTCTGACATGCCAGGATTAAATAATCCCATTCACACGATGAAGCAAATTGGACAGAGCTGTGTCACTCAAGCAGCTCCTAACTGCTGCAAATGAAAGTGTAATTTGCAACCACAGAGATACAAACGAGCTCTCCACCTACAAATCATCACCCCATGCTCCTGACAGTGTCATTAACATGACAAGCTCCACTGAAAGCTGTGGAAAATGTCTATTATAATCCACTGACTTTCATCACTAACCGTTCTCAAAACCTGACACCTACCAGACACAAAAATGTGCCAGCCCAAAGTTAAATTAGAAAATTAAAAAAAAAATAACCTGGGTAAAATGAAGTTTGTGGCTACATGGCTGTTCTCCCAGGAAGAGCATCAACAAGAGATATTCACAGGGGCATGTGCTGAACCAGATTAGGGAGCTTGTTACAAATTAAAAATAACCCTGAAAAGGGAAGGGGATTTAATTTTAACCCAGATAATTTCCCTCATCTGGTTCAGCCCCCCAAAACAGGTTTTCTGGAACCAGTGAAAGCAGAACAAGAAGTGAGGGGGCAGGACCTGTTTAGGCCTGCAGTGTCACAGAGAAGTGTTTGAGTAACTCCAGTTGAAGCGACTCTGGGAAAGCTTCCATCACGGCTGGGAGCTGTGGACAGTCATCTGATGGTCCGAGCAAGCTGCCAGGGTCACTTTGCTCAGGGAACAGGATGGAATGGTGTATCCTTGTGCTTTGAAGCAGACACTTCACAGCTGGGCAGGCTGAGAACACAGACTATGCTCCCACAACTCAGCAAATGATTGGAACTTGCTCCTCATGCTGACTCACCAGCTTCACATGGTGGAATGGACTCTTAGCACTGCTTTTTTTTTTTTTTTTGCCTGCAACTGCCCTTTTGAGGCTTCTTCCTCACAACCTACCTGTCATCTGGAAGGGAGCCTGACCCAACCGCTGCTGCACACCTCTTAGGACTTCTTCTATTTCCTTTTGGATGTTACACACTACCTCTTCCATCAGCCCCACATCAGCTATTCCTTTCCAGAACATCAGCGTGTCCTCTGGCACAAAAGAGGAGGAAAAGCAGTCAATATATACAAGCATTTGGCATTTCTCCCACAGGGCAACCTTAAACTTCTCAGGCAAGCGTATCTTTTCAAGGTGACTACCTTTGCACGGTAGCTTGGCTACTGGGGTGGACAGGACATGTGAAAAAAATAACCAACCCAAATGGACTCAGGCAGCAAATCAGGGACAGGTTTTTAAGCAAGTCCATTAATTCTAAGGCAGCTTTTCATATTTTTGCAAGGTGCAGAGCTTAAAATAATTATTTGAGGACATTCTAACTAAGCTTCCATACTGATAGAACAAAGGGATGGAAGGCCAGAGAGACGCGGAACAGAGAGTTGACAGGGAACAAACATTACTCTTTGTTGGTTCCAGCCTGGCTCCAGGCTGGCAGATGTGTTTCAGATCCTTGGACTAAAACAGAAAACCCCCTCACTGCAACAAGTAACATCTGATCTGAGGGATTAGCCATCAGCCATGAGGCCAGGGCCAAAGTCCTACAGTGATAAGAAGTTCCATTGGCAGAAAGCCTGGATGCCTGGGTAATGCTGGAGATCCAAGGGGCTGAGGTACGGCTTTGTCATTGCCCAAACTTTACTTATTTGCAAGATTTAGGTTTCCAAAATGTAACAGGGGAGGAGAGGGAAAAAAAACACCCAACAAGCAGCCAAAGCTTACCTGAAATCTCATCCATGTCCTTTTTCATGCCTTCCTCAGTGGCCATGGTGACAGCAGCTGTCAGAGCTGAGTTCCACTCTATCCCCTCTTCCATATTCTCCTCTGACAGTGCAATCTGGGTGATGCTCCCTGCCAGAAAGCCCTCATCAGCTCCCTCTGATAGCCTGAATCCCTGCTTTGCTTCCTAACCCCTCAGTTCTCTCCAGGCTCTCTTTCACTCTTTGGGTCAGGTTTGTGCTTGGCTTCTTTCAACCAAAACAGTTAAAAGCAAATATTGCCGCTTCTCATTGGAACTGTGACTGTGAAAAGCTCTGGAGCTTCTGAAGGGAAAACCATATGCCTTGCACAGTGGAGTCCCGGCTCAAGGGAGCAGAAAGGGAGCAGAATAAAGAAGGGAACTCATAACGTTCAGCCCAGCCACCCTTCTCCCCTTGCATCATCCACAGGAAGCTCTGCACCCCTAATTCCTCATAAAATGGAGCTGGGGTCCCAGCTGGTTTATAAAAGGGAAATGGATCTGATGAAATTCTAAGTTTCTGGATCAAATTTGGGACTAACTAATGTGCAGCCACAAGTTGGCTATGGTGCTTTCCAAGAGATTCTCCTTATCCTATAGACAATTCTGCCATGTCACCCACCCAGGGGCTCAGAGAAATGTAACCCACCCAGCTTAACAATGTGGTACAGTTGGGAACAGTCTTCTCCCTTAACCTCAGCAAAGAGATCAATATCTGCTCTGGAGCACAGGATCACTGAGAACTTGCAGCTGGAATGACAATCAAATCATGTCCAACCACCACATCCTGTTCATGGATGTTCTGAAGAAGGACATAATTTCTAAATTCACTCCTGAGACCAACTCATGCCTTAATAACAGACTCCCAAATGGGAAATATATCAGAAAATGCTGTGCAAGCTCTCATAAGTGTTTGCTCCCATGAGGATCCCAGAACAAAGACACCTACAAGACTCTCAATCCTTCTCTGGGCTATGAAGGCTGCCTCTCTGGAAAGCAGCTTCTTGATGCCAGCTGTTTTCCAACCTTCACAGTCCCACAGAGCAGAGCTCCCTGACAGATGCTGCCAAGACTTCTCCAAACAGACAAAAGAAGCATTTTCCTTCCCAGAAACCAGAGCAATCTCCTGGTGGGACTGCCCTGATGTGCCCAGGAGGAAGGTGTAAAGTGTGTGTAGGAGGGAGAGGAGCATCAGAGGGAAGTTCCCATGGCATTGGTAACTGGTTTCCTACCATCAGCTGAGGTTGGAGTCTGCACCACGCTCTGCTGCCCTGGCACTGGTGCTCTGGCACTACTGATCAGAAGATCAAACTTGGTGCTTCGACAGGTGTTGGTGCAAACTTTGTCATGTTGGTAGAAGTCAATCTGCCCAGAATCCATCATCTTCCTGTGCAGGGAGTGGGGATAGAATCAGGCTCAGCTAAAATCTCAGCCTAGAGACAAAAGGGAGTATTCCACCTCGGAATGCTATGGTCATGGGAAGGAAAGAGAAAGGGAGATCCTAGGGCGACTCTGCACCCAAAAAAATCTCCTGCAGGGCTTTCAAATGGCAAGCACAAGAGACCTCCAGCTTCACACACATGTTTTCAGTCCTGTTCCACCCCAGGTTCCCCAGGCAACGCCACTTCTGTCCAGGGTGAGGGATCCTGACCCTCACATCATGGAGCCAGGATCTCTGCAGGCTGCTGGCCCAGGTAGTGTGGGACTCCATGGGGACTACAAGGCAGACAAAATGCCTGCTGGGGGTCCTGCAGCTGCACGGGTGGAGCTCTGAAGTTGGACAGGGGTCAAATACCTTAGCATGATTCCTCCGAGGCGAATGGCTCTCTTCCAATCCTTCAGGGTAGACTTCCCAGCCAGGTGAACAAAGTGCTTTGGGCTAATCAGTTGGTCATTGAACTGGTAATGAGACAAGCAAAGGCTCAGCAAACAGGGAGGATTGGGACATCCAACACAGCTCATCTGAGCCCCCACTTCCACCCACAGAGAAGAGCTGCTTCTCAGATCCCTCCCAGCTTTGATCCCCTGGGCACAGCAATGCTCACAGCTCTAGGCATTCACAGCCATTTTGGTTAGGCCAAAAACAGCCCTGAAGACTTTATATGAACAAAACAATCTCCTATGAACATGTATGGTCATTTTGGAGATCATTACAGGAGATTTCTGTTACATCCAATGGCCCAGCAGCATCCAGCTGCCACAGGTCTTCCCTTGAGCATCCATTCTGCCCTGCTCCAGTGACTTGAGTAGTTCCTGCTGAGGGGCAGGAGCACAAGGGGCTTGGCTGTCACACTGCCATGGTCTCAGGTGGGAAAAGGTAACACCTTCTCAATGCCACCTGCTTGACAAGCAAGTGACAGGAGTGAAGTACCAGGACACTGAGGAAAAGGGAGGAGGCAAAGCTCTGCCAGATCTCAACACGTATCTCTTGCCTGCCTTCAGTCCTTCCTCAAGGGCCAATACCACTGAAATACAAAATGGTTGATATCCTTCCCTCCTTAATCCATTCTTTCCATGCTTCTCCCCATCAAAAAACAACTTTGGCACCAACAATCCAAGGATTCAGGATGAAACACAAAAACTAAGGAATTCCTGTGGAGGCCAACCAGCACACCTGAAAAGCAGAAAGGAATCCACTGGGAGTTTCTCCTTTACCTTCACACACTTGACATTAATTCCTGGACAGACAAACTTCTTCCAGAGAAGGATGGCTTTGCTCTCCCCACAGGTGATGGGATAGGCGATCTCAATTTCCTCACTTGTTTCAAGGGTGCTGGGGTCTGAGGGAGGAACAGCTCAAAGTGAAACTTTCCACCAAGAGGCTCCAATCCCCCAAGGCGGGAGCTGGAAGCTCATAGGTTGTGAGACGTGCACTTGGGAAACCAAAAAAAAGGGCAGATCCCAGTTCAGGATCAGTCCTCTCCATCTTCTCAGAGTTAGTTCAGATTAACTCTAACAGCAACTGGCATCTGCTTTTTGGTGTAACAATGCTCCAAATGAAGCTTATCTATAAGGAAACATGAAATCAGAAAGCAAATGCATCTGTAAGGTGGGGAGGAATGAGAACAATCTTAGTGGCAACAAAATTCTTGCAGCTCTAGTATCTCTTTAGCAAGTATATCAGATATTTACTGATAATATAGTCTCTTCATGTGCAGAGTTTCTGCTAATACTGCCAAAAGACTCAAATTGACCCAGGAAGCAGAACTCTACTCAAGATCTAGTGACAGCATTCGGTGATAGGAGCCTTTTCCCACACACGGCTCTGGATGGGAGAGAGCAGTTGGAGCCAACCTGCTCTGTTCCTATGAACATCCAATCTAAACCATCAGGTGGCTGGTTCAGCGAAGACCCCACAACCAGGGCCTGATGCTTCAGCCACCACATCCTCAGCACCATCACTCCTGCTGCCAGTCTCTGGACATAGGACTAGGTGACATCCCGGCTCCCCTGGATCCCATGGGAACCCTTACCATTCATTGAAGGAGAGCCAGGATCTCACTTCCAGGACTTTAAGACCAAGCAGTAACAGCAGACTTTTATTCCAGAGTATGCCCAGCCCCTTTACCCATATCCATGCCTGGGAATCAGCATCTGCAGGGGCAGAGCCAAAAGGAAGCCCAGCGAACTGGAGACACCAGCCCTGCACAGGAGGGGATTCATCCACGCCAAGTGGGAACTCACCAATCCCTTCTTCCAGCTTGTGGATGGTGTGGGTTTCCACGGCCACCACAGCGGCGCTGGCCTCGGAGCCCTCTTGGTAAATCCTGTGGTGAAAGTGGCCATCCATAAACAAACTATATAAATTGTGGGAAATTAGGATTCACAGCACAGGGTTAAAAAATTCAGTAATTTTTTTTTTTTTGCCTGACCTCAAGGGACATTAATTTTGTCTGATACCGTTTCAATCACCAGGAATTTTTTGGCGAACACTAATAAAACAAATCATTAGTAATCCCAAGGGCTGGCAGACACAGAAGCATTCCCAGTGCTGTCATCTCACCCTCCACTCTGCCAGCGCCATTGAGGCAGCTCTGCAGGCTTCCCTGTGCCTTTTCCTCTGCTTTCAGTCACCCTCGACAACAGGAACCAGAACCCAGACAGTGTCCCAGGATTTCCCTTCCAGCCCTGTGTAACACTGCAATACAGATGACCACAAAGGGAAGTCACTGTCAGGCCCACAGCCACCCTGCCCTCAAACTAGAGCTATTTTTTTCCATCCTGATTGGTCCAGAGTGAAGATGAAGCCACTCTCTGCAGCAGCTGCCAGGGAGCTACAAAATTCCCTCCACATCCCAGCCCCACTTAGAAGAGGATTATTTTAGGGGAGAGCTGGCACAGAGGCACACTAAGGTTTGAACACACAGACCACTGCATCCAATGGCTGTAGTGTGGCAAAAACCAACCCTGGGACTCGAGAAGGAAAAGAGAGTCTGGGACAGCACTCTTCCATGATCCGGGAGCACTGCACCAACACAGCCTCACAGGACAATTTCAGGCCTCGGAGGCCCCATGACAACCACACACACAAAAGATTTAATCTGTTGCATTTTCTCTCTCCCCTACTTGGCACAAAACTGACACAGACCTGGAAAACACAGTGACGCTCAGTCCCATGAAAACCCACAGGGCTCTCCCCCCATCCCACCTTGCACCTCCCAGGTAGCACCATCCTACTCACCCTTGCTGCACCGGCTGGAGCTGCAAGATCACTTGGGTTTTGGTATCCTCCGGGTTCTCCCCTTCATTCCCGTCACTTGGTACAACCACCACATCACCCACAGGGACGCTCACCTCGGCATTCGCCATCTCTCACATGAACCCGGCAAGGTTTTTTCCTCCCTGTAGATCACGAGAGCTGGGAATAGATCTCAGAAGCAGATCCCCCTGGTATCATCCCACTCATAACTTCCCGAGCCAGCAGCTCTCTCCAGCTCTGAACCCCCAACTTGGCACCAAGGAACAGACCCACATTGGTGGGTTTTGGCAAGAGTGTGTTTTCAACACAGAGCTTCTCTCACTGGCCCTGGCCAGAGTGATTCCAGCCACCCCTGGCATGCTCTGATCCCTAACAGGAACATGCCTGTGGATGATCCTTCCCAGTAGAAGCTGGTGTCAAGGTGTGGTGCTAATGCAGGAAGACCTGACAGGGGGTCCCAGAGAAGCTGCACTCCCAGGGGATGTGCCTATGATTGTGCATGAGGCACAGAGGTGGTCTGGTTAGTTTGCAGCTGGAGGTCATCCCTGCAAGCCTGAGGTCTACAAGCTGCTGGGAAAGCCAGTCTCAGAATCATGAAATGGTTCAAGTGAGAAGGAACCTGAAAGCTCATCTCATCCCACCTCGTGCCATGGGTAGGGACACCTTCCACTTGACCAGCTGGTTCCAAGCCCCATCCTGCCTGGCCTTGGACGCTTCCAGGGATGGGGCAGCCAGCTTCTCTGGGCAACCTATGCCAGGGCCTCACTACCCTCACAGAGAAAAATTTTTTCTCAATATCCCATCTAAATCTCAGATAGGTGAATTTCAGGTCAGGATCTCCTGGTGGGTGAAGGGGTTTCAATATCCCGTAGTTGCGATACACCAAGACAAACCTGGTGAGCCGACGACACGGGGACCACGTGCCCACCCAGATCCAGGAATGGGACTCCCGTGGTTTCCTGCACCTCATCCCGCTCCGGGGGACAAACAGAGCCACCCGGGACCCCTCGAGAGACGGCAGAGCTTCGCCAGGATATCTGGCGCGGGGAGGGGGCGGGGGGGTCAATAGGACACGGACAAATAGCGGCGGTGATCACGCCGAGGCCTTAAGTGAGAAGCGGGGGGAGCTGCAGAGAGAAACCCGCGGCCCCCGCCGGGTCCTCGCGCCGCCGCTCGGGGGTCCAGAGGTCACATGACATGGGACCCGCGGGACCACCCCGCGGCGCGCGCGGTGCGAAGGGGCGTGGCCTGCCCGGGGGAGGGGGCGTGGCCTCGGCCCCCCTCCCCACGGCGCTGCTACCCCGCCGCTGCCCCCCCCATCCCGAGCGGCGCGCGCGTGACGCCCGCCCTTGCGGCAGCGGCGGCGGCACGTACAGCGGCGACCCCTCCCTCCCCTCTCGGCGGGGCCAGGCCCCCTCCCGCCCCGCCCCGCCCCTTCGCGCCGCATGCCCCTCCCGGCCCCCATAGTGCGGCGCCGGCTGGGCCTTACCGTCGGCGAACGGCCGATACCGGGGGCTGTGGGACGGGGGAACGGGGGGATGGGGAGGGGGAGGGGGGAGGCGGGCCGGGCAGCAGCAACGCATGCGCAATGCCCGCCGCGGCCTCGGCCGCCAGCACTTCCGGCCGCCGCCTGCCTTAAAGGGGCCGACCGGTGAAGCACGCAGCGCTGTGCTGCTCCCTGGTGGCCGCCAGCAGTATCGCCTTCGCGGCGTCACCCGCCAGCCCAAGCCACGAGTTACCGGCGGGGGTGTCACGGCGAGGTTCGCTCCCCCCGGTCACAGCAGCGAGTCGTGGAACGCGCTACCAGGCGTCTCCCGCCCCGCCCCAAGCCAGCCCCGGCGGGACCACCGGGACCTCCCCCGGCCGGCCGTCCCGCCAAATCCCCCATTGCCCCCGCCGTGCGTGCCGGTCGACTGACAACGAGGCAGACCAATGGTAACGCGGGGTCGGGCGGCGACAGCCAATGGGCGCGGCAGGACGAAGGGAGGCGTGGCCGGGAGACAGCGCTGCGGAGCCGCGGTGGGGCCGGGCGGCGGCGGCGGCGGCGGCGGCGGCGGCGGCGGCAGCAGCGGCAGGAAGGAGGATGCGGGCGGCCGGCGGGGCGGTCCCGGGGGCGCTGGTCTTGGTCTGCCGCTGCCTCCTGCTCAGCCCTTTGGGGCTGCGCTCGGCCGGCGCACAGGATGGTGAGTGCTGATTGCGGAGCACCGGCGGGACATCTCACACCGGGACGCGGTATTGGGAGCCCCACTCCCACCAGTATCTCCGGAGCTTCTGCTTCGCTCGCCGGGATGAGACCGGAACTTGGTGCGGTATGGGGACTGGGAAGGGGGACCGGACGGGCTCGTCTCTGCCCCGGGACGGTTCGGGACGGGCTCTTTGCGGTGTCTGGACTGGGATCGAATCAGGATGGGCTCCTGGTAACGGTTCCCTGCTGTTACCAGGGCAGACCACACCGGCACAGGGTCGTCGTGGTGCGCCTGCCCCGGTTCCTTTCCGGAACGGGATCTTTGCCATCCCTCTGTCCCGGTACCGACCCGGGACAGGGTCCCTGCCATCCCTTTGCTTCGGTACCGACCCGAAACGGGATCCTCGCCAACCCTCTGTCCCGGTACCGGACTGGACGGGGTCCCCGCCGTCTGTCTGTCCTGGTCCGGGACGGGGTCCCCAGTATCCCTCGCTCCGGTGCTGGACGGGACGAGCTCTGTCCCTGCTCCCACCACCCCCGCATCACGCCGGTCCTGCACCCGCCCATTTTCCCCGCTGCCACCCCCAGCTCCCTCTGTCTCTGCCCCCGGTGGCGAGTACGCCTGGGGTCCTTAGAGTCCCGCGTTCGGCTCCATCCTGCCTGCAGGGCTTTCCCGGGGAACCCCTAATCCCCGGGTTAAGAGGATCGCTGGAGTTCACATGCAGAGCCGGGCAGTGGGCTTCATCCCGGGAATGCCGTTCTCGGGGGAATTTGTAGCCGCGGCATCCAGGACGACCCCGAGGAAATGCTCGCCCAAACGTGATCCCAAAGTTCGTGTTTCCCGGTGTCACTCGTCCCCAACTCATCCAAGAGCGAGGAAACAGCTACAGGTCAAGCAAAACATTATTTTCCCCGAGGGGAAACTGAGGCACGGGGACAAGCTGGGATCACGGGAGGTAGAATCCCGCTACGTTCCCGGTCAAAAAGTGTGATTTAGGGCACATCATGCAACGGGTTTCCACGAGATACCAAACCCACTGGTGGACGCGGAGGAGTTTTCCCGGAGCCAGCAGCATGACAGAGGCAGGGGTGTGCCGGGATTTTGCCGGAGCATTGCCCTGTTGTGTCTTTCTTGCATCCTGTGAGAAAACAAACAAATCCCTGGCAGGAATGATCCCAGCGGGGTCCGGCCGTGAGTTCACCCTCGCCCACCGGAAATCCAGTTTTCACATTTTTTGGGAGGGGAGTAAAGTTTCCGTGGTTGGGAGCAAGTACCCCGTGGCTGTCTTGGCTGTTCCTGGCCCCTCGGTACCATCTTTGGCGCCAAATTCCCAAGAGTGCCTGCAGCTCTCTGTTTATCTCTGACATTCCCTCCTGGCACGCGCTGGTCACACTCCGGATGTTTTTAACAAAGCTTTCCTTTCCTTGGATGAGTTTTTCCCGGAGTGGGTCCCCACAGCTCTTCTGCACCACCAGTACGGATAGAGGGGGATCCATCCAAGACCCCCAGTTGGGCTCACATATCCAGCTGTTCTGGCCTTAGAGGGTTTTCCATACAGATCCCAGTGGCTTCAACTTTCTGTGCTAGAAACTCCCCCTAAATACCCCAAATTTCTCTCCTGCAGCAGAGCATGCCTTCTGGAAGCTATTGTCCTGGCAGCCCTGGGATCTCTGCTGCCCACCCCGCACCCCCACCCCCCCCCGCCATCCCCCACTCTTGGAGGGCCTGATCCTTCCCAGCTCCGCTCTGTCAGCAGACACTGCCCAGAAAGGGGGAAAGTTGGTGATTTTTCCCAGTCCCACAGGATAAACCTCCCTCCAGTTTGGATGCAAGCCCTTCCCACAGGCTAGGGAGGAGGGGGCTCTGTGCAGGGGCTGGCATCTTTCACCACCAGCCTCCCCATTTTTTATCCCTGCAGGATTTTATTTTCCCTTGCTGGCGCTTTGTGTTGTCTCCCAGCAACAGTGAGGGGAGCCAAGGCTGGGCAAATCTATGCCAGCCATCCCTTTTCTTTCTGGCTGTGCCAGGATGATGCTTGGCAGGAGCAACAGCTTTTAGGGGATGTGAGGAGGAGGTGTTGAGCACTGGACCCATACGAACGCCTGGCCCACACAGTGGGGGCTGAGTGGTGCTTTCCCACTTTCCCTGCACCCCAATCCTGCCCAGAAATTATGGCCAGGTCTCAATGCCTGGTGCTTTCAGTTTATTTCCAGGATATTCCCTCATGCCCAGAGGCAGTGAGCTCAGAGAAAAGCCCCTTTTGTGGTGGGTCTGGCATCTGGCATATTCTCGCTATCCATAACATTGTTTCTTGCCTGGGAAGGAGGCAATGGGGATGCAGCTGCCCAAGGTTATCCTCAAGGTCAAGGCTGCAGTTAGGGTGTCCCCAGGGCTGCCTAGTTCTGTATGGCTGCATGGAGTAGGGATATTCTCTCCTTGAATCCTTCTATATCCCCCCAAACTAAGGTTCTCCTCTACTGGAGGATGTAGAGGAGCTGGAGGTAGAGGGTCATGCTGGGTGGCTGTGGGGGAAGCTATGGCAGCTTCATCCCTGGATCCGCCTGTGGGCAGTTCCCACTGCCAGGAGCATTCAGAAGAAACACCAGAAAATTATGCTTTGTATGAGGAAAACATCTGAAGAGGCTGCATGTGCCCAGGGGTTGTTCTGGGGGCCTCACCAAGGGCGGAAACTGAGGCAGGGAACAGCCTGTCTGAGCAGTCTCCCCGGTGTCTTTGCAGGAAATGGCTGTGGCCACACACTGCTGACACCCCACAGTGGCACCCTGAGTTCCAAGAACTACCCGGGCACGTATCCCAACCACACCATGTGTTGCTGGCGGCTCCAAGCCCCCCCAGGTACCTCCCTACTCCTGGCATTCGGGGATGTGGATCTGGAGCCCTCGGAGCACTGTGCTCACAGCTCCTTGCTGCTCGCTGACCCCCAGACTGGCACTGTTTACGGTAAGGGGGTTCTGGGGGAACTGAGGCAAGGGTGATACAATGTTGTGGACAGGGAGAATATCAGGAAAATCTGGGGTTTTAGCTGATTTCATCATGGGGAGGAAGAATATCTGAGGAGGGGGGTAACCAAGTGGGGCAGTATCCAAGGACAGGGGTATTGAAGGAAGGGCTATCCAAGGAGGGGAATATCAGAGGATGAGTGGTATCCAGTATCTGACAAGTGGGTTATCCAAAGAAGAGAAATATCCAAGAATGGGGATACCTGAGGAGTGGGGCTACCCAAATAGAAGGGTTGATATCCAAGGAGGAGGATATCGAAGGAGACTAATATTTGCAAATGGGGATATCTGAGGAGGTGGGTACCCAAAGAGATGATTATTGCGAAGCCTGGGGGGGAACTGCCCGGCTGGGACCAGATGCAGCCACTGAATAATTAATTTGTTGGCCCAGCTAACGCTTCCCGGATTTTCCCAGACAGATTTAATGGTCTTGGAGGGATTTGGCAGCACTGGAAACATGACAAATGCCGAGGAAAACATCTGGGGGTCGGGGGAAGCATCAAGTGATGGGGTGGGATAGAGGAGCAGCCCTGGTGAGGGGCAGGACCTGGACAGGAGATGCAATGGGAAATGAAGAATGGAAAGGAGCTGGCTTGTATCCATGGGACTGGGAACTTTCCCTGTTCTTCAGGGCTTTCACCCTTTCTGGGCTGGTCCCCATCCCCTCTACTGTGGCCTCAGGGACATAATTGTCCCCAACGCTAAGAGACATCCCAGCCCAGGCTGAGATACAGCAATGTGGGAAAGGGGAGTACTCCCACATGATGCTCTTGGGGGCCTAGGGCAGGTGACTGGGCACCCACAGCCCCTTTGGGTGACACCAGAGCCATGCCAGCATGACGCAGAGCTTGAGTTCCACTCCATGGCTGACACTGGCCCTTGAGAAGTCCCAGATGTTTTCTGGGAAGCAGTTGGAGAAGGCAGAGGCTGTGGGCTCCTTTCCTGACTCAGAGCTGGTGTCTGGCCCCTGGCCTGATTCTGCTGGGATGTGTCAGGGTCCCCATGGGGGTGGCTGCCTCTGGGACTCAGCTGAGAGGTCCCCAGCTCCCAGGCTATCACTGAGATCCATACAGAAGTGGCACCAGTGACCCAGGGCAGCGTTGCCATCTGGCAATTGGTGGAAGGGAAATCTGCATGTGGCTCATCTGCATACTGTGCAGATCTCAATTCTGTCACATATGTGAGATCTCTGCTTGCACGTGTCCCACGTCCCCTGGGACTGACCTCCTGGTTCAACGTGACCAAGGCAGGATAGGGGTGTGGGTCAGGGTAGAGAAACCAAGGCACAGGGGGAGGTGTCACCAGCAGCCCCAGGGGAACACGGGCATAGTTCCCTGTCCCCAGGCATTTGCTCAAAACATCTCTGGGTGCCCAGAGGCCCAAGTGATAGGCGTGATACAGAGCAGAGCGATGTGGGGGACAGGGGGTGATGGCAGTCCAGGCATTAGGGCCATGTTCTGTCCCCAGCTGGAACCAGAGATATCCCTAAGGAATCTGCCTGCCTGCTAAGCCAAAGTTATAATGAGGGAGATAGAATTGCAAATTAATGTGTATTAAATGAGGGGAGGGGGCAGTTTAGGAGGCAGCTTCAGCAGCATCTATGAAAGGGGATATGGGGAGGAGACAAGGACACAGCTGCCATTTTGGGGTCCCGTAGGGTGATGCCGTGTGTACCAGTCTCTGCAGTGGGGGATGTGGTGGCAGGTGCCCAGTGAGGGCAATGGAGCCGCCCTGGGCATGGGACCATCCTGTCATGAGGTTGCCCTGGCCTGGGACCACCCTGGGTGTGGGACCATCCCAAAACATGAAACCATCTTCAAGATGGGACCAGCCTGGCATGGGGCCATGCTTCATGGGACCACCCTTCAGCACCCTGGTGCTGAGACTACCTTGAGGATGGGCCACCCTGGATGTGGAACAACTCTGGGACCACCCTCAGCACAACCCAAATGCCTGAGCCCCCCTGGCCCTGGCAAGGGCCAAGCCAGGTGAGGTAAAGTCCTGGGGTCTGGGTGTTCAAGCGTGTCCCCAGGGACCCCAAATCCTCTCCTTGGTGCCATCCCTGCTGGCAGGGCCCTACTGCAGGAACTCCATCCCTTCTGCCCCACTCCTGGTGACAAACTCCAGCACTGTGACCGTCCTGTTCAACAGCACCAGCCACCGCTCAGGACGAGGCCTCCTTGTGTCCTATGCCACCTCACAGCACCCAGGTAGGGGCAGCATCCCCTGGGATGCAGAGACACCCCTGGGATGTGTCCTGGCCCATGCAGGGATGTGGAGGAAGCTCCTTGCTGATCCCAGGATGAACTTCCATTGCCCTGAGCTCTCGAACTTCCATGTTCTCCCTGGCTGAGGGCAAACATGGGAGACCCACAGGCCAGCTGGGACCCCTTTGAGAACCCTGAACCCCCAAGTCAAGTGGCACCCCAATATCAGGAAGAGCCACAGGCAGCATAGATTGTGCCATGGGGCCAATGGCTGCAGAGATCAAGGGGCCATCCCTCCCTGCCCCTCCAGACATGGGGGCGTGAAGGGCAGAACCCAAATGAGGAGCAGGATTCGGTTGGGAATGGAGTGCCCTGAGGCAGAAAGGAGTGTGTGTTGTGGGGCAGGTGGGGGTCCCTCACCCTGGGGTGTCCCTGCTTTGCAGACCTGATCTCCTGCCTGGTTCGAGGCACCCACTACACCCAGGAGCACATCAGGTGAGTGGTTGGAGTGGGGAATTGTCCCATTTTGGTGTCCCCTGCCGCAGGGGTCCCCACCAGCCCTGGTTTCATCTCCATCCCTCTCCTGACATAAAGCTCCGGTGGGATGGGGAGCAGAGTGGGTATGAAGAGGGGTTGGATGGGAGGGAGCCCTGACCCACCCCTTACCATGTGTTTCAGTGTGTACTGCCCTGCGGGCTGCAAGGACATCCATGGGGACATCTGGGGCAACCCGAGCCAGGGCTACCGGGATGTAAGTGTGGGCACCATGGTGCACCCACCAGGGATGGTCCCCACAGCACATGTGGCCACTGCTTGTCACCCTTGTCACCCAGAGGTGATGAGTGTGGCCTTGAGGTGCCCCACGGGTTGCTCAGGCCTGCCGTGGGGGGCTGCCCTTACTCCCCACTCCCTGCAGACATCAGTGCTGTGCAAGGCAGCTGTGCATGCCGGGGTGATTGCGGATGAACTGGGCGGGCAGGTCACCCTGTCCCGGGAGAAGGGGATCACGCTCTATGAGTCAGCCTTTGCCAACGGGCTCCGTTCCAAAAGGTAGGTGAGGAGTGGCTGGGGCTGCACCCACAAGCTGCGCGACCCACCCGCACTGACACTGGGAAACTGCCACCCCTGGGTTTCAGAGACCCCAGGGTTTGTTCACCCTGTCTGATGCTCCCCCTCCTTTCTTCCACACAGGGGATCCCTCTCTGAGAAGCGACTTGTATTCCACAAAGGTATTTTTTTCCCATTTCCCCTGAAATTAAGGTATGATTTTAGCTGTTAGACCTGCTGCCACTCCCCTGTGCCTGGTTGGGGTTTCCGGGTTCCCAGTGTGCTGTCTCCTGTCCCCAGCTTGTGATGATGTGCTGGAGGTGGTCACCTTCAATGCCTCGTCCTGGTGGCATGAGGTGGATGTCCTGGGCCAGGACCGAGCCTGGGTGGCCGAACAGGCAGCACTTAGCACCACTGGCCACTCCTGGGCAGCTGAACCTGGTGCCGAGGCTGCCTGGCTGGAGCTGGACCTGGGCACCCGAAGGAATGTCACAGGTGTGTGTTGGGCTTCAGAGGGGAGCAACAGCTGCCTGTGTCCCCATGCCACCCTGACCACTGTGCTCCCACTGTGCCAGCTTCACTCATCCCCACAAAACTGCCCATGGCAGTTGCACCCCAGTAATTCCCAGGATACACTGGAGTTCATTGTGCTGTGGTTTTACTGGTGCAAACTGGGATGCAGTGCACACCAGCCCCTCTGACTGCTCCTGTCCTTCTCTTGTCCCTTTGCCCCCCTCATCTGCAGCCATTTCTGGGATGAACAAGTTAATATTATGCTCTTGCATCTGGTGCCAGTGAGTGTCTTTTGTGCAGCCCAAGCCTGCCAAAAGCAGGGGCTTTGTATGCCAGTGGCTGGCGACCGCAGCGAGGAAAATGGGAACATTGTCTGGCCAGAGGCTGGAGGAGGGGGGAATGCAGGGCTGGCGGGCGGGGCTGGAGGTTGTCAGTTCATGGGTGCAGACCAGAGCATCCCACACTGGAATCTGCCACCCAAACTCCCTCCCAGGGTTAGAAGGATCCCCCTCTGCCAGGTGATGTTTCCTGCCCTCCTAGTCCTTTCCCAGCTGGGTCTTGAGTATCCCAGAGATAGGGGTTATTCCAGCTGGGAGTAGAGGGCAGCCCATTGCCAGCGCTGCAACTGCTGACTGACAGCGGGGAACCCCCTCCTGTATTCACAGGCATCATCACAAAGGGCTCCTCTGAGCAACATGACTACTACGTGACATCCTACCGTGTCTCCTCTAGCCGTGACGGGAAGAATTGGAGACCCTACAGAGGCAACAGGGGTCAGGAGGACAAGGTGGGCATGGGGAGAATATCACGGGGCTGAGACCCCCTGCCCATGGATATTTAGCCATTGACACCTTTTCACCCTGTCTGGTAGGTGTTTGAAGGAAATGCTGACAGCCAGGGGGAGGTCTCTAATGTCTTTATCCCCCCCATCATTGCCCGCTACATCCGTATCACACCACACAGCTGGCACCAACGCGTGGCCCTGAAGGTGGCCCTGGTGGGCTGCCAGCTGGCACGGGTCCGCGTGCCCCATTCCTACGGTGAGACCCTCCACAGAAGCTCACGCCCCCATGTCCAAAACATCCTCCTGGGGCCTTCACCTTCCTGTGCACCCTGTGGGGGTCCCACAGTCACAGTCCCTGCTTTGTCCTGTAGTGCCCAGTGTCCCCAGGGAGGTGCTTGAACCCACCAGCCACCCAGCCAGCCGCACCCCCATCCCTGGCATCGCCCTGGATCCAGAGAAGGCAGGTGGGTGCCATGGGGGAGCTGTCCTTAGGGCGCAGCATTGTGTTTTGGTGTTCGAGGTACCACTGGGGCTTCATTCCTCCCCCCCATGGGAACACATTGATTTTCCTCCTCTAGTGGCCCCAGGTGGGCTTCTGGCACTCATGGGTGCAAAGGGATAGGATGTGGGGGCACAGGGCGCTGACACTGCCCTCCATCCCCAGGCTCCACACTGCTGGTGATGCTGCTTATTGGCGGCTTTGTGTTCCTCTGCTCCTGCCTCCTGCTCCTGGCTTTCCTCTGCCACAGGAAGAGGTTGGTCCTGTCTTGTCCCCTGCTTTGCCCTGGGGTACTTGGCATCACCTCTCCAAATTCCAGCAGCCTTATCTAGCTGCTCACTGGGTCCCAAGGGGTGCAGCCCCTAAGGCAGTGGGTGTGAGGAGATGTGATGGTGGGCACAGGGTAGCTGGCACCTCTTGCCCCATCTTGCCTCTCCCATTGGCAGGAAATCAGCAGTGGAGCTGAACTGCGGGATCACAAAAGGTAAAAGGGTCCACAACTCCTCCCCAAAATCGGAGGTCTTTGTGCTGTGGGGTGCAGCTGGTTTAACTGGTGCTGGTGCCAAGCTTGGACTTGTTCCGTGCCCCAGGGGCACCTGCATGTCCAGGTGACAGTCGGTGACACCTGAGGGTTTCCTCTCCCTGCCCAGGGTACCCCATGCTGGAGTCCAGCCAGGTCTGCTCCCTGCAGAGCTTGCCAGCCCCCAGTCTGGCGTCCTTCACCATGGCCCCCACACCAGGGGACCTCAGCTGGACCCATTCACCAGGTAAGAGGCACTGGTCCCTCAGCCCAGAGCTGGAGTCGAATCTTCCTGATTGCACCTCTTTCTCCATTCTGGTCTGACCCCTCCTGCATAGTTGTCCTGTGCAGCAAGGAGGCCCTGATAAATTAGACATGCCCATTCAATTATTATAATTTATTGTAATAACACCACACATTATTTAGTAGTAGTAGTAGTCCACCTCAATTACAGCTGTTGGCACTGGAGAGTGGCTGGGGACAGCAGGAGCCGCTGTCTGTGGTGTGGCAGAGGAATGTGGGGTCTCCATGGGTGGGTGCCCTGTGTTGGGTGGGTTTTGGCAGTTTTTCTATCCCTGAAAGTCCAAACATGCTCAGACTGTCAAGCCAACCTCATGCACCTCTGCTGCAGCATCATGACCCTCCTGACATGGCAGCCTCTCTGTTTCAGAGTACACTGAGCCAGACCTGGTGCAGGTGAGCCCCAGCAGCCAGACAGGTCCGTCCACCTTCAAGCCACTCCTGGAAGAGGGCTACACTCTACCGCTGGTCCTGAACCACTATGACATCCCAGGGAAGCACCATGAGTATGCAGAGCCACTGCCGCCAGAGCCTGAGTACGCCATGCCGTTCAGTGAGCTGGAGCCCGCTGGGATGCGCCGCAGCACTTGTATCATTGCAGGACCTGCCGGGTGCTCCCCGGTGCCGTACCAGACCCCTGCCCTGCAGCCCGGGGAGCTGCCTGCTGGGGTGGAGCGGACTGGCAGCCCCTGTTCTGAGGGGTCCCGTGGGTTGCCTAGGCACTGTCCCCTCGCACATGTGTACCAAGAAGCTTTGTGAGGAGGGGAGCACAGCGGCACAATATAGGGCGGGGAGAAGGCGTGTACAGGAAGATCTTTTTGCACTCGCAGTGGGCTTTTTAAAAGTAATCCTATGTAAATATATGTTTAACATATAGAAAGATGTGGACTGGAGTGTCCTATACTGCCTGCTGGCTAGGGATGTGATCAATCCACCTGAGCCAGGATGTTACAGTTCTTGCCCCCCTCTCCCACTGCCCGCGGTGTCGAAGCCCCCACGCCAGCAGCCTGGAAGCCCTGCTTGGGGCAGGACAATACGCCGGGACACCGGAAGCCCCTGGCCGCGGCAGAGGCCGCTCAGAGCCCGTTCTCTGCCCTTCACCGGTGCCGGGGTGCCAGAACAGGCGGTTACCAGCAGCCCCCCTCACAAAAATTGTGCTTCCGAAATCTCTTGATGTCGATTCCGCGGGGGTGGCACACGGCCCCCCCCGTGCCACGCACGGCAGAAGCCCTTTTTGAGAGACGCTTTTTACCCCACCCAAACCGGGAAAGCGCCGGTGTGCCGGAAGGACAGGGCGACACATGCCGCAGGTACTAAACATGACGTTCGGTATATATATTCTTTCAGCCTTCCTCAACTCATTTCTTATCGCCGTTTCTGTGGTTTTCCCTCAAAAAAGCGCCGTTTTCTCCGCTTTTTGGCTGGCCAGGGTTATGCAAATCGCGCGGGGCATGCTGGGCACACCTCTTCCCGGAAGCGGCGCGGGGAGGGTGAGGGCTTTCGGCGGGAGCGCCGTGGCGCGCAGGCCCGCGCAGGCGAACTCGTTCCTGATTGGCGGTGGTGCGCGCGCGCGCGCGCGCGGGGGGCTCGCTCCCGGCCGGAAGCGGAAGCGCTGCCGGGTGTCGGCTGGCGGCGGAGGGAGCGGCGGGGACGCGGAGCGCCCGCGGGCCATGGGGAGGTACGGGGGGCTCGAGGGGGCTCCGCGGACCACCTGGGGATTCCACACCGGCTGCTGCAAATCCGGGAGGGAACACAAGAGTGAGCGCCGAGTTGGTCCCGGTGGTGGTCGGTGACCTTCGCTCTGCCTCGCGACTGCCGGCGGAGACGTTCTGCACCGGGAGGGGGATTCGTTCCCATCCCGGCAGTCTCCGTGGGGTGAGCGCTTTAAGCTGCGGATGTTCAGCCTGGAGAAGAGAAGGCCCCGGGCATATTCCTAGAGCCCCTTCCGGCTGAAGGGGCTCCTGGGGAGCTGAAGAGGAACTTTGGATAAGGACCTGGAGGAAAGGGAGAAGGAGAATGGCTTCCCATTGCCAGAGCACAGGGATGGTTGGAATACTAGGAAGGAATGCCTGTGAGGGTGGTGGGGCCCTGGCACAGGTTGCCCAGGTAGACTGTGGCTGCTTCATCTCTGGAAGTGCTGAAGACCAGGTTTCACAGGGCCTGTAGCCACCTTGGACAGTGGACAGTGTCCCTGCCCATGGCAGGGGATGGAATGAGATAACGTTAAAATTTCTTCCCACCCAAACCATTCTGGATTCCATGATTGTATTTAGATATTTGGCAAAAATCGCTATGGTTAATGGAAGTGGGAGCCCCCTGAGCACTCCAGTGAATTTGCTGTTTGTCATTAACATGGATTTTAGTTAAGGCTCCAATGCTGTGCTGTTGCAGAACTGAACAATTTGTGGTGCTGATTGTAACACCCAAACCTCCTCTTTCCCTGGAGGGAGCTGCTGCTGTGAGGACCTGGGCTTACCTGCACATCAGCAAGTACCAGGATGCTCTGTTTCCTGGCAGAAAAATGGAGTTTGATCATGTTTTTCCTCAGAATCCTGTGGGATTCTTGTCCTCTGCAGCAGCAACTGTGTGATCGTTTCTGACAATGCAATCTGTGGCACTGTAGCGTGGACAATTTGTGATACTGTGTCCTCTAACCATCTTATATAGAATGTGTGATACAAAAAATATCTAGTGTTTCTGTAGGAGCGAGAGTTATGTGGAAGAGGAGGATGCCAGAGTAGGTGCTGACTGGTGACATTCTGGGAAGGGTGTGGGCTATGGCTTCTCCACTCACTGGGCTCACAGCAGTTGCTGATGTAATTAAAGATCTAGACACTCCGATAGCTGTAAGTAAATGGGGCTAGCATGTGGGACTTACCTTGTGAATCTGTTCCTCCCATGAGTTTTGTGTTCAGGGATCTTAGTGGCATGTGAAGTGTGCAGTAATATCTGGGAATAAACCAAGAAAATCACTTTATGCTGCTAAAGTGCTTCTGCCCAAGGATATTGGGGGTTTGTGTCGGAGGATTTTGGTGTTTCCTTCCCTGCATAGGGAAGGGTAGGAATTCCTGCTTTGTGGATCTGTGAAATGAGGCGTGGGGTGAACAGCCTGAGATCAACCACAGCTAAAGCCAAGACTGAAGGTCCCTCGCAATCTTGTGCTGGACTTCTCAGCCAGAAGTGCCAGCTGAGGGGTTTAGGGTGTGAGCATAATAATTTTCCGTTGTTAATTCAATTAAAATGGATCTGGAAACTTGCCAAGGGCACTGCAGGAGGGTGTCAGGGACATAAATTCCCCTCAAAGGACTCCATGTCTGCAGATGCATGAGTATGCATTGGAGTGAAGCACTAAAGCTTCTAAATTCTCTCATGTCCCTTCTTGTGTGGGTTTTGATATTAGTTAATCCAAACTAACCAGGCTTGTTTTGATGAAGGGAAATGTCTATTTGTAGATCAGGGACCAGACACTGTATGTGAATGTCCCGTAAAGCTGGTAAAACAAACTCTTCTTGTGAGTTCAGCCTTAGCTGCTCAGCCCCACCATGAGAGGCTTTGCCATCAAACTGTTCCTTAAACTCTTTCCTATGACAGACCCATCGATGCTACCCAAGGTGGTTGTGATAGTAGAAGGTGCAGGGTTTGGATGCATTTCCTGTCGTGGAGCAGTGAAGACAGAGCAAAACTTCATTGAGCATAAGGCTTAGAGCAGAAACAGAGGAGGTGCCAGTCAGTGTTCACCCCATGACCAACAGCCTGAGTAACTTCAGCACCTGGAGCATCTGTGTAACCACACAATCCACTTGTAGTTCACCGCTGGGTGAACTCCCTCTCCATTTCCTGTCAATCGCCCGGTGTGGACACACACATGTTCCTCCCCCTCTGAGCACCAGATTATGTTCTCAGAATACAAAATGAACCAATGTTGTCAATCCCACATGGAGAGGCTACTATAGGTCGGGCTGTGAGCGTGATGCTGCCAAAAGTGAGATCCCAGGGAGGCTGGGTCCTGCTTTCTCTCCAGGGCTCTGGATTTTGGGGATGAAGGATTCCATGATGCTGCAGCAGGAACAAGCCATGTCCTGCAGTTAAATCTGCTCTGAGTGGTCTGTTCTTTGTGGGAAATGGGTTCAGGAAGGCTGTGTGAGGTGGATGTGGAGGGGTTCAGCTCAAGGGATGAATGGGTGGGTGGGTCATTGCTGCTGTCACCAGCATGCAGCCACTGTGATGCTGGAAAATTTAATTTTCTGTACACCAGGGAAGGTTTTCTCTGCTACTAAGCATCACTTCTCCCTTCATCCTGTGAGCAAAGATTCCTGATTTATAAACTGCAGGGCCTGTCAGAACACTGCAGTTTTCTCTGGACAAAGACCTGTTCACCCTGCTGAATTCCTGCTATTTGCTAACTGTGGCTTTCCTCTCCCTTTCCAGTTAATTGGTTTGGATCCCCACAACCCCAAGAAGAAGCAGGACTTAGACAAGCTTTATGATTTAAAAGCTAAAGCCCAACAGATTATGAACCAGTTTGGCCCTTCTGCCTTGATCAACCTCTCCAACTTCTCCTCGATCAAGCAAGAACCAGGCAGCACCCCCCCACAGAGCTCCATGGCCAACAGCACCACTGTGGCAAAGATGCCAGGGACGCCCAGTGGAGGAGGGCGGCTCAGTCCTGAAAGCAACCAGGTAATTCCATCCCCACTTTGGGACAATAGGGATGATGCTTGGGCATCACAATTATCACAGATTTGCCTGTGGCTTCATTCGCCTTCTTTAAATCACCAGCAGAAATATAATGTTTATTAAATTATCCATTTCTGAGTGAACAAAACTTCCTTACAGAGTTCCTCTCTCCCAGGTGCTTCCTGGCTGAATGGAGTTTGGATGCTGTAGGTGTAGAGCTTTTTCCAGTCTTAGGAAAGTGTATATTGGGGTGTGACAGGGGAAGTTATTTTTAAATGAGGTATAGATGGGAAAAATATGGGGAGAGGTGAAGGTTGCCCAGAGAAGCTGTGGCTATCCCATCCCTGGCAGTGTCCAAGACCAGGTTGCATGGGGCTTGGAGCAGCCTGGGATAGTGGAAGGTGTCCCTGCCCATGCAAGGGGGTGAAATGGGATGAGCTTTCAGGTCCCTTCCAACTCAACCTGGCATGGAGCCTTTGATGTGCATAAACCAAACTTCTGCCTAGGGAATGCCCTGGCATTGCTCTCTAATGGCGTTGCTGGCACCCGGACTCTTAGGAAGTGCACTAAACCCTAGCATGAAACAGCCACAGCAGTGAAGGAATGAGGAAGGGCAGGAATTTCCCATCTGTGTCTGGTTGACCGACCAGGCTGACAACTTCTGTCCATATCTTTTAAGACCTAGCATCCTGTTGTTCAGCCCAGTGTGGTTTCTGCTCCTGCCACATCTGACTGCCCTGGAATAACCCAGCACTCCCACAACTCTGTTTTCCATGTGAGGCACTAAAGCTGATAAGTGCTAGAGCCGTGGAAATGCTTCCCCCATGCCCTGGGCACAACTTTAGTCACTGCTATGCTGATTGCACTTGCTGTCTGCATCTTAACACTTGTAGTTTTGCCTTTTCACTCCTTGCCAGCAGCATTTTTTTGCTGGAAACATTTATTCTGGCTGCTGCACTCCAGTTGCTGTCCAGAGCAACCACTGGTGCTTGAAAATTACTCCTCAACACCTGATATTTCTTATCTCTGCCATTCCTGAGCTGATAGACTGTGTCAATAGTGTAACTCGGCCCTGGGGGCATGGGGGAGGAGGTGGTTGTGGCTGTGCTCCACCGGCAGCTTCTTTGCTGGAGCAGGGCAGTAAATCCTTCCTCTCCTCCTACACGCTCAGGTTTTAACCAAGAAGAAATTGCAGGACCTGGTGCGTGAGGTGGATCCGAACGAACAGCTGGATGAAGATGTGGAAGAAGTAGGTTCCAACCCTTGGAAGGGACTGCAGAAAGAGTTCATTTGTAATTTGTCACAGATCAGTGGCCCTTTGTCCAAGGAGGGAGCATTGGTTCATGTAACATTTATTGTCCTATGCAGCCTTCAGCAATCCCTGGTTTTCTGCATCCCAGTCCCAAAAAAACAGCAATTGCAGCAAACACCTATGAAATCCACTCCTTTGAGTGGAATTTTGGACACCACAATTCAAGAAAGATCTGAAGCTATTGCAGGGCTCCCAAAGGAGACTCTGAAGATGGGGAAGGATCAGGAAGGAGCACAAGAGGAGAGATTGAGGGCAGAGCTCTGTGGGGGCTGCAGCTCCTCCCAAGAGGCAGCTCCGACCTCTCCTCCTTGTGACAGGGACAGGAGCCAGAGAATGACTGGAGCAGCATCAGGCTGGAGATCAGGAAAAGGTTCTTCCCCCAGAGGGTGCTGGGCACTGACCAGGCTCCCCAGGCAATGCCAGCTCCCCAGGAGGCCAGACTCAAGGAGCATTTGGACAACACTCTCAGGCACAGAACGGGGATTGCTGGGGTGTCCTGTGCAGGGCCAGGAGCTGGCCTGGATGATTCTTGCAGGTCCCTCCCAATTCAGGACGTTTTGTACTTCTAAATACCAGCTTCTGAGGGCTTGTTTTCATCTTCTCACATACTCAGTGCTGACCAGACTGGTTGTTACCCTTGTTCCACCATAGATGCTGCTACAGATCGCTGATGACTTTATTGAGAGTGTGGTGACAGCCGCCTGCCAGCTTGCACGGCATCGCAAATCCAACACTCTGGAAGTCAAAGATGTCCAGTTGCACCTTGGTGAGTGACTCTTACCTGTTTGTTTTCCCTTCTACCCCCAGCTCTCAGCTCCTCCTGGAGTCAGGGCGCAGGTGCAGTGCTGTGGTGGAAGCCTGTGAGTAGATAATATATCCCTGCCTGTGGCAAGGGGTTGGAAATGGATGAGCTTTAATGTCTCCTCCAACTGAAACCATTCTGTGAATTCTAGAGCGCCAGTGGAACATGTGGATCCCAGGCTTTGGTTCTGAGGAGATCAGGCCCTACAAAAAAGCCTGCACTACAGAAGCTCACAAACAGGTAAGGAGCCCTCACAACACCAGGAATTACTAGGAATTACATGGAAGGCTGGTATGAGGATGGTGGTCATAGCCTCCTGGCACTGAATTAGTGGCCTCTTCCAAGTAATTCAGACCGGAAATTACTTCCAGAGCCTCCTGATCTGTTTGTGCAGTGGGCAGAGGTTGCTGTGTCTCCTCAGCTATGTTGGCTTTGCCCAAAGAGAAGCAGCAGCTCTTGGTGCTGAGGAGCTTGGAAGGGTTAAAACCAACTAGGAGCTGCACACAGGCACTTCTCAGCTGCCCCTGGCAACTCCATCTCTGTGCAAAGGGACTGAAAACACCCTTCATTTTGCTTTTAAGCGGCATTGGACCATTGGTTTTTAAGCCTAGAAGGAGCTGCCCTGCAGTGGGTTCATGGGTGATGCTGCAACTCCCACTGGGCAGAGAGGGTACCTTGAGATGGGCTTTGATTCCACTGGCCCAGGTTGCCAAGGGGAGCAGCACAGATACTTCCTTCTCCTCTTCAGCCTGGAACCCCATTAAGGTTCAAACAGACCTGAAAGACCTGCGTGGAAGCAAGTCAGGCAGCGTCCTGGGAACACCTGGGATGCCTTGTTTCTGCTGTGGGTGGTTGTGCAGTCACCTGCTCTGAGCTGCTCAGCTTCCCATGGTTTTCCCTCTCTTGTTGCAGAGAATGGCACTGATCCGCAAAACTACCAAGAAATAGCCCCTGGACAGAGCCAGAGACGCCACCAGTGCAGTTTGGGATACCTGCCGCTCCATTGAAGCTTCCATGATGTCATCTGTGGGATATTTTTTAATGCTTTACAGAGAAGCATCTATTTTTTATTAACAGTGCAGCAATATCTTTACTTGATGAGGAGACCTGCCAAAAACAGTCTACACGCTGTTCTCGTTCCTCCTCAGAGTGCAACAGTCTCAAACAGACTTACATTTGTGACTTGAAAGTGGTTTATCGTACAAGGGTTTATGCAAGGGACAGAGCATTTGATCGTGTGTGGGACAGTATTAGAAGCATCTGTAGAGGTTTTTGTTTCCTCCTTCCTGCCCCTACCTGCTCCAGTACTTTGTAATGTCAGTGTTTATATAAATCCTTGAGTTCGTTTTACATGAATAAAGAAATTAATCTAAGCTGCTGGCACAGGCTTGTGCTCTTTAGGCAGCATTGCACAGGGTGGCAGGGGAGGGTACCTGTCACCTCGGCTCTGTATGTGGTGCTGTTCTGTGAGGGATCTCCTGAGAGTTTACAGGGAGCAGAATCATGGAATATCCTGAGCTGGAAAAGATCCCCAAGGATTATTGAGCCCAACTCCTGGTCTGCCCAGGATGCCCCACCAATCCCACCCTAAGCCTAAGAGCACTGTCCAATGCTCTTTGGAGCTGTGGCAGACTTGGGGCTGTGCGTATTCCCTGGGGAGCCTGGTCATTGCCTGAGCACCCTCTGAGGGAAGAGCTGTTTCCTAATACAAAATCTCTCCCTCCCTTGACATAGCTTCAGCTGTTCCCTTGAGTCCTGTCTCTGGTCACAGGGAGCAGAGATTGGTGTCCCTTATGAGGAGCTGCAGATGCTGGTGAGTCTCCCATTTCCTCCAGGGTGAACAAACCAAGTGCCCTTAGCTGCTCTTACAGAGGTTTCCTCCCCTCCAGACCCTTCTAGACCACAAAGATTTGGCCAGTCCCTCACCTACCAGTCAGGATGACCAGGTCACTTCCCTCCTGACCTCCAACCTATTGCTGGGATATTTGGACTGTTGGGAGGGAGATGTTGTGACAGAGCAGGAAGTCAGAGTCCCCCAGATTCTGTCTGTACCTGGACACTGAAAAGGCCACATGCCCCTGACTGTTCCTGTTGCTCTGCTCAGACCTCAGGGAAGCTGTGGGGGCTGTTGTGGGGATGCAGGAGTTGACAGCACTGCAAATCCCTGCATGACAGGAAGGTTCCTGCAGCCCTAGGCAGAGCTGGACTCATCCTCCTTGTCCAGCGCTCTGGACGCTCCCAGTACCTGCAGGGGAAACCAGGGTGGGTGAAGTGATTCCATGACCATCCAGGGCTCACTCCTCATGTCGCTGTGGGATGAGGAGCCTGGGGAGCTCCTTTCTGCAGACTTGTAGAGAGGGTTTTTTTTTTTTTTTTTTCAGATGATATTGTATGAAGATTAATCTGAAAGGGAAAGTGGGCATTTCCTTAGAATGGTATGTGGTTATTTTTGCTTTGGACTCAACTAGGCATGTACTCAGCCAGAGTGGTACATACATCATCTGAGTTCCATGATAAATTTGTCACTTTTAATTATATTTGGAAAGACTTAAAGATTTAGGGCTTTATGATTGGGATCTCAGTCAGTACAAGAGAGAATAGGGGAAGGGGTGACATTGACCTCTGCAGGCCTGTGGAGTTCCACCTGGGGACTTCACCCTTCCAACATACTTCCTTTTTCCCAGGAAAACACAGGCAAGCAGAGGGTGACCAAAGGTATTTAATATAGCTATGCCTCCCCTGTCTGCGCCTGGCTGCTCCATATCCACTTCCCCTCCTGAGCCCAGCATGTCCTGCCTTGCCAGTGTTCCCCGCTCTAGCATGAGCATCTCTTCTGCTTCTCCTCCTTCTCCAGTGCCTGAGCCTTGGGCAGTACCAGCCGTGGGGTGCTGCTCTTTACCCCATCCCACGCCTCGCTGGCCACCAACCGCCCCATCTGCAGCGCTTGGTAAATGGCCACCGTCAGCATCTGGAAGGCCTGCACCACATTGGAAGCGTCTTTGGCTGAGGTCTCCACGTACTGGACACCCAGTGAGGCTGCCAACTTCTCTGCCTCCCTCTGGCCCACCTGGCGCTGCCCAGCCAGGTCACTCTTGTGCCCCACCAGCAGAAAGACCATTCGGAAGGGCTGAATTGTGTCAGTCACCTCCTGGTGCCATCGCCGAATGCTCTCAAAGGACGTGCGGTTGGTGATGTCGAAAAGCAGCATCCCCCCAGCAGAGTTGCGGTAATACGAGCGAGTCACAGACCTGGGATGGGGACACCAAGAGCAGAGGAGTGAGTGGCCCCTGGGATTTCGTGTGCCACCTCAGGCAGCATGTTCTCTGCCTACAGAGTGGCCCTGTCTAGGACCTGATCCTGCAAGCAGCACCTTGCGCTCAAAGCACCATGAGAGGAGCGAGAATCAGCCTTTTGCTGTGTCAATAAGAGCTCCAGGGGCAGCTCTGTCCATGCTCAGCCACCAAAGCTCATCTGTCTCCTGCAGCCACAGCCCCCCAGTGCCCCTGTGTCTGCAGCCATGTCCCCAGGGCTCCACCATCCCTGCTGTCATGGTCCTGGAACTCTTCTGTCCTTGCTGCCATGTCCCCAGTACTTTCCTATCTCTGCTGCGAAAGTCCTGGAACTTTCCCATTCCTGCAAACCCAGATCTGCCACTCTCCCATCCCCTGCAGCCACATCTCCCAAGCTTTCCTGTCCCCAGGAGCTGCCTAGCTGGTGGAGGCAGCCCCACAGTGAGGTGTGAAGGCTCCTAGCAGCTGATCTGAGGAAGATATTTTGCCGCACACTCGGTGGGCTCCCAGCTGTTTCCCAGCCCCTCTGCAGCTGGTGTGGCAGGGGGGTTCTCGGGGGAGTACTATACCCCTTTTAAGAGCTGGAGCAAGGGCTCACAAGGCAGTCCCAGGGGCTCCTTTCCTTTGGCTTTTGACATGGTGGTTTCTCACCCAAAGGGACAAGTGGGAACACAGCCACATCAACAACCTCCTAAGGCTTGGAATCACAACACTCCACCCCAAATCTGGAGGGGGACACCCATCTCCACCACCCTTCACAACCCAATGGACCTACCTGAACCTCTCCTGCCCGGCTGTGTCCCAGAACTGCAGCTTCACTTGCAGCCCCGGCTCCAGCTCCACGAATTGTACGTAGAAGTCCACCCCCACTGTCTGGTTGACAGCGTCCAGGAAGACACCCTCGGTGTAGCACCGCAACAGTGAGGATTTCCCCACTGTCGAGTCCCCCAGCATGATTACCCGGAACTGGTACTGCCACCGTGGCTCCATCGGTGCCTCTGCCGGCTGCCAGGACCTGCCACCCCCGCACCAGGAGCATGTTCAGGCAGGCAGGGAGCTCCTCCACCCAGGAGGCGTTCCCAGTACCATCAGTGCTGTGTGGCCCCTTTGGAGCCCCTTTGTCCCTTTTATTTTGGCTCCATCCAGCTGGAAGCACTGACGGGTGCCTGCTCCCATTTTCCTATGGACAGGACACCCTGAAAAGTGTCCCAGACAAGGGGAGCTGTTGCACCACCAGTGATGCCCCCCAAAGAAGAGGATCCCCCATACCATGGATTGAGTGCTGTGTCCCTGCCTGGGATGCAGTGCTTGGCACAGCCTTTATTTAGTGTGGAAAAGCCATAGGTTTATTTAAAACACTCCTACAGCAGAGTACTATTTTTTCAGAGCCTCCAACTTAAGGTTTGAAATAAACCCAAACCCAGGGGGGAGACCCAGCCCCATAATCACCTAAGGGCTGCAGGTGCTGGCTGGAGAGAGAAGCATCCCCACAATTTGGGGTCCCACGTCCCCCTATCCCCATCAGCACTGGCAGCGCTGCCGGGGTCCCTCCCTGCCAGGGGCTGGTGGTGACTCTGGTTGGGGCAGAGCCTGATGCCATCACATCCCTGGTGTGGGGCAAGGATCCCCCTGCCCAGTGCCTGCTGGATACCTCCAGCCAGTGTCTGGAAGGCCAACTCCACGTTGAGGTTGCTGAGGGCCAAGGTCTCCACAAAGGCCATGCCCAGAGTGGTAGTGAGGTGTCCAGCTTCCTCTGCTGACACGGCTCGCTCAGCCACCAGGTCACACTTGTGTCCCACCAGGACAAAGGCAGGCACCGGTTCCCCCCAGCCTCGTGATACCACTCAGGAACGTGCTAAAAAGATGACCGGTTGGTGAGGTCAAACACCAGCAGCACCCCAGCTGCACTCTGATAGAAGGACCTGGTGATGGATCTGGGCATACCCAGCAGGTTTTCAAAGGATACTGGGAAGCTCTAACACGGACAACCCTAGGATGGGGCTTGGGAGATTTTTGGGTGACAATAATCAGGAGTGGGAAATAGAGACCTGTCTTAGCCATTTACACAACCATTTTCTGTTCAGCTTCCCTCTCCCCAGACTGGGTGGCTCCAGAGGAAACCTTTGGGGGTTTCAGGGACTCTGTGGTACCGTTTATCCCCGCAACAGCCCCAGATGCAGTGGGAATGGGGCAGCACTGGACAGAAATATGGCACCACCAGAGCCAACCCTGGGCTCCCCAAAAGGTTCCCAGGGATGGAGAGGGCCTGGGATCCCAGCTCCAGCCACAGCACTTTGGTCTTCAGCCCTTTGTGCCCCATTTGAACCTCTCTCATGCTCCCAGGTGCTCCTGGCTTCAGCCTGATAAAATCAGGAAAGAAACCACCCAGCCCCAGCCCACCAGGACCCAGGACCAAGCACCCAGCCCTGCTCCCTTGCTGCTCCCCTGAACAGCTCCAGCATCACTGCAAGCTCAGCACAAGGTGTCACTGGCCCCTAAAGTATCACCATCCCAGTGAGCCATTGCTGCCTGTCCCTGCACACCCAGCTGGGGATTTACAAATGCCCCAGGATGGCAGGAAGACTCAGTGCGGTGCTGGGGCCCGCATACCCACCTCACCTGAACCGCTCCCGACCAGCCGTGTCCCACAGCTGCAGCTTGGCCTTGCCAATGGGTGGCATCAGGATAGTCCGGCTGTAGAACTCGACGCCGACGGTGGGGCTACTGGTGGCTGCCCCACCAGGACCCCCACCTGGCCCATCAGTGAAGCAGTGCAGGAGTGAGGACTTGCCCAGGCTGTGCCTCCCAGCATGATGACACGGAACTGGAAGTGTCCCTCAGAGTCAGGATCCTGGGGGAAATCTGTCACTGTCTCCATGGCTGAGCTGACCAGATCCTGACCCACTGCATTCCTGCCATGCTGGTAGCGACAGGACAGGTCTCCACCCTTGTCCCCACCCCACCTGAGGACAGGGACAGCTCTGGCCCCCGCAGTCACCCGGGCAGACAAGCAAACTGTTTGGGAGGGAGCAGCTGCCAGCTCCATCCTCATCCTTCCTGGTAACACTGGTGAAAGTTTACATCTTCCCAGGTGTACATTCAAAAAAGTGTTTGGAGCTTCTGCATGGCTCTTTTAACCACTCAAGAAAACCACTGAATTTTTACTTGCCTTTTTAATTCTCTTGTTTTTTAAACTATTTTTTTCCATTAACCTGTTTCCCAACCACCAAACTCCAAAACACAAACCCTAGCAACAGCCCAGCATTTCAAACTTTAGTAACACAGGTTCAGCTCTAATCACATTGGCATTAGTCTTCATTTGTTGTCACCAGGATGTTGTGTTGCCACATGGCAGCTCCGCATGCGCACCTCTACTGGCAGACCTTCATGTCTCTGCTGCCTGGCTTTGGTGACAACAGGGACAGTCAGGCAGTGAGTGCAGACTCACTGGTATCCCCCCAGAAGCCAAGATCCAGGGAGAGATGGGAGATGCTCCACAGGGAAGGGGCTCTCAAGACCTGCAGGTAGGAGACTTAGGACTAAGAGGTACCAGCTCAATACTCCAGGACAAAAATTTACCACAGGTTCAGGGATTTTGCCACAGCCCAGCCATCCAGGGACAGGAATAGCTCCAACTCAACCCACTGAGTTGGAGCTAGAGGCTGTGGGTCCCCACAATCCATTTTTCTCCATGGTGAGAAAACCAGCAACCAGAATCACCAAGGCCTCCAGCTAAGGGTGTTGGAACATCCCAAGTTTGCAAGGAGCTCCTCTACCATCTCCATGAAGGCCCAGGTATTTCTGCATTCCGGGGACCCCTGCCAAGGGCTGCGGGGGACACCCCACTGGTGAGTGCTGCAGCAAGCACAGGAACTCGCTTCTGAGAACTGGTGAACTCCACTGGAAGGTGATGCTCAGCCTCCATGACTCAGAGCCAGCCCAGCCTCATCCCATCCCAATGCAACTCAAACACAGGAAACACAAGGATTTGAAGTAATTGCATTTATTCAAACTCTTACCACACACAGAATATTTCAAGTTGCAAGGGACCCACATGTATCACCAAGTCCAGCTCTTAAGTGAATGACCCATACAGGGATCAAACCCACCACCTTGGCATTACTGGCTCCCTGCTCTAATCAAGTATTTAATATCCAGACATGTTCCTGAGAAAACTCCATGGAACAGACTGCTCTTCAATGTGGAGCATCTGAATGGGAGCTCCAGCAACACCTGGAGCCAAATCAGTTCCAGCTCCCTCACTGCAGGTAAGTGGATCCCAGAAGCAGCTGCTCCCACTTGGTGGAGCTCATAGCTCAGGAAGGAGTGAGGATCTGGCTCTGCAGAGTTCCCACTTCTGGAGGAGAGGTCTGGGAAAGAACAGTCTGGCACTGCACCACCAAGTCCCTCAGAGATGGCTCACCCTCTGCTTAGACCTGAGAAAATGGACAAAAAAACCAATCCAACTGAGTGATGAGCAGTCAGGCTCAGCGCTGTATCAGATTCCATCCATACCAGAACTCCTGGATGTCCCCTCCCTGCCCTGTGATTCTGGGCAGCAAGCACATGTCTGGCCTCAGCCCCATATCCGCAGGATTCATTCAACAGTCTCCAGACTCAGGAATCATCATGGACCAGGCTGCACTGCCACTGATCTCACCCACACCCTGCACCACAGATCACAATTCTTTGCCAATTAAAAGCTTTTAAAACAAGGCTGATCATTCCCACCTGCTTAGTCCAAGTGAAAAACTGGCCACTTCCAGCACAGTCAACTTGAACTGTCCCTTGTCCTCCAGACCCCACTCCAGATCATGCAATCACAGAACAGTTTGGGTTAGAAGGCACCTTAAAAGCTCACCCATTCCACACCCTGCCACAGGCAGGGATATTGTCCACCAAACCAGGTGGAAAACCAGCACCAGGATGGCCTAAGCCCCACCCAACCTGGCCCTGAACATTCAGGGATGGGGCAGCCACAGCTTCTCTGGGCAACCACGGCCTCACCACCCTCATTGCAAGAATTTCCTCCTAGTACCTAGTTTACCCTTACTGCCCATCCCAACACCAGGAGTTCCCCAGAGGACACTTACATGTTCCACACTGCAGCTTTCCCGCAACTCGGGTCCTATGGGAAGCAAGCTGAAGCCCTTGGGACTGTGCTCACAGGTTTTCATCTTTTTCCACAGAGTTATTGCGAAAAGACAAGAGCCAGAGTTTAGTGCCTGAAGCCAATGGGTCACTATAAATCTATGGCTCAGATATGCCCAACAAATTCCAGGCTCCCAACCCTCATGGCATGTCTGCCCCCTGTGCACAATGTTTAACTGCTCTCCTGACTGGGAGTTTCCTTCCCAACAAATTCCCAAAATAGTGAGGCTGGTTCAGCCTGTCTTCCGAGTGGCCCCTCTCAGCACAGGACACACCTGCAGAGAGCCCAAGACCAGCATGAATGTTACTCTTCCTCCTTTTTCGACCACAAGATCGGTATTCAGATCTGATGGGAAAGGGATTTGGAGGGATGGGCTGTGGAGATCCAACAAGGGTACTACCCTCTCACCTGGGTTTATCCATCAGATTTGGAGAGCTCTGGAACAACCAGGACCTCTGGAAGACATCACAACATACCCCCAATATCAGCAGTGGGCTACAGACTTTTGTGGACACATCTCTGACTCATTCCACCCTGGAACCCCAACCAAGGAACAGCTTAATTCCCAAAAATGTATTGGAGGGGTGAGTGACAGTCACAGGCAGAAGAGGCCCAGCAGTCAAAGACCTTCCCATTGCTCTGGCACGTTGTTGGAGACCTGCAGCTACTGTGTGGAGCCACAGGTCTTGGATAAACATGCAGGTAAACACAGAGTTTATCTGGTGAAGTCTGTGACAGAGTGATTGACTGGCTCCGGTATTAGGGTTGACTCCCAGTTCTGCCTCCAGTGAGCCCCAGAGAGAGGAACTGCCCTTATCTCGCCCATGATCTGGATGGAGCAAGAACTAAGGGAGTTTGCAGGGCCCAGCCCCAAAGACAAGCCCTATGGAGGATGCATAGCCTTGGAACAGCACCTGCTGGCACTGCCCAATAGCAGAGGGGCAGGAAACGCTGCTGGCTCCTACTCTGGTCCAGGGAGGCCACAAAACCAACCAATTCTCAGCCTCTCAATTGAGGACTCCAGAACCTGGACTACCCATCTTACCTGCCCAAAGTTGAGGCCATCACTAGCCATCCCATGCCCCATGACCACCTGCTACACCAGGATGATGCTGGGGAAGAAGAGTGTCTTGAGCTTTAAGTAAACTGCAAGAGAAGTAAGTTAATACAAAACTACAGAAAGCCGAGAGACAACGCTTCCCCCCACCACTCCCCCGCCCCGTGCTTCAGTTTGAACCCCAGGGGCAGGGATTTGCGGCACCCGCTTACTTCCAGTACTAGTAACACCCCCTTAGCCCATGGCGGGCCATGTACTTTCCCGAAATGTTGCCAGACAGTTACAAAGGTTCCAACTGAGCGGCGACCGTCGAGGAAAATCTCTTTGCTCTCGGCTCCTTTTTGACTGCATCTACCACAGCACCGACAGACGCAGCTTCGATAGGGCCAGGCGGGTCCCGGGAGCTCTTCCGCCCGCCTGTTCTGGGACAGGCCATTAGATCAGCCTCGGGGGTCCCTCACTTACCCCGGGCGTGGCCCGGCCTGAGGAGGAGGGCGGGGGCAAGGCCGCGCTGCCCTTCGCAGCCTTGGAAGCGCACCGAAGCGCGGCCACCGGACGCGATGCCCACAGGGCGCCGATACAGCGGAGCCGAGTAGCAGGAGAGCCCCAGCGACGAAGGATGGCGGTGGATGGTCCCCGACGCCCTCTTCACGTCCTGCCCCGCTCGCCGCCATGGCCGGAAGAGGTGGAAACTGGTTAGCGGCCACCTTTTATAGTGCGATAGAGCGGGCTCCGATTGGCCGCTGGTTCCGGGCCCTCCCGCAGAGGCTTCTGGGAGTTGTAGGCCGCGCTGCCTACAGTCCCAGCCATTTTCCTGCCTTTCCCCCTTCCAGCGTCCCACTCCACCCCATCCCAAAGAATAAACGAGACTCCCGAACAACCTGCTCTAGTGGCAGGTGTGATGGATAAATGTCTGGTTTATTCACTGAGCTGAGTCATGGTGGAGCGTGAGAGTCGGGGGCGGGGCTTGCTTGACATGGTTGATGGAACGGCAGGGAAGTTGTAGCTTTAGAACAATATGTATGCGTGCTTGCGTAATGGTATCTTAAGTTCCAGGAAGAAGTAAAGAACTCACCAAATAAGGAGAGGTCATGAAGAGGATAAAGGACGAAGACCACCAGCCTTCATCCAGACGACCACCAGGAGGCAGAAGAAGACCCCCTAGCAACAGGGAGCACACGCAGAGTACATCTGGAAGGTCACGTCAACAGGACATGCTACAGTATAAAGAAGGACCGAGCTAAGGAACTGGTGCGAGCCAGTTGGTGGAGCAGAGACTCCCCAGCCGCCCAGCGCTGTATTTGCCCGTATTTGCTTGCTTGCTAAATTAATAAAATTCTCTTTATAAAGTTACACAAATTGGTCCCGTGTCATAATTTATAACAGCAGGTGTTCCTGCCCATGGCAGCGGGTGGGATGAGATGAGCTTTCAGCCCTCTCCCAGCCCAAACTATTTAATGATCCCATGATTCACCACTCCTACTAGCACTGGGAGCAGCTGCACACCCCCACACCACCTAAATGACTCCCCATTCCGGGTGGGGCAAGTACAATTTCTCTCTCCTTCTCCATGCAAGGTCCACATCAGGAGTTGTTCTTTGAAAAGATGAAATCAGCAGCTGCATTTCCCCTACTCCTTCCTCCCTTTTGGAACGGGGGGTGGGGGGAACACTCCACCCTCGGGAAATAGAAGAAAAGGATCTTGGAAACAGAAGCGTCTTTGCCAACACAATACCTCTGTAAGACTCCTTGCTCATGATTCATAATCTGTGGAAAGGATTTAAAACGGCAGCACCTGTCAACGGGGCAGAAGGGAGTGCTGGAACAGATGCTGATGGCACAATTGTTGTGGTGTGTTTTCCTTTGAATCCATGTTTGGTCCCTGTTCTCCCTAATCCCCTTTCTTCCCTAGTTGCTAAATTTCCCGAGCCCTTCCCTAACCTCCTCCCAAATTGCCAATCCTCCCTATCCCTGCCCCTTTCTCCAGAGAGTTCTGTGTCTGTCTTGTTGCCTTCGACACCCCACTAGTTACTTTGCATTATCCCCCCCCCCCCACCATTTTCCCTGATAGGCTCATAAGCTATTTGCCCCACCTTATACTCCTCTCTTACCATATCCTCGTGGGTTCACTTTCCTACACCCCTACTCCTGAGCTGCTCCATAAAAACTTCTGTTCACCCCGCCCCAGTCTTGTCTGGGAGCCCAGGGATAAATCCATCCTGTTCCACCCCAAGACCGGTGTCACTGCTGTCTGTCCCTGCTGTGTCCCTGCCGATAACTGGGAATTGCAGAGCTCGCAGGGGACGGTCGTGCCCCTGCCACAGTCACCCCGCAACACCCTGCACTGTATCACACAATCATAGCAGGAAATCAGCTGGAAAAGCCTGAGACTGCTTCCTGTCCAAGTTCTGGAGAAAGGGCAAAAAGTATGGTCATGTTTTAATTTGTTCTAAGCAAATGAACAGATGAAAAAATTCTCAATGTTCAGTAATGGCCTTTTGAGCTGGTAATTATCTCCAAACACAGGAGATCGGAAACAAAATAAACCCTCAGCCATTTAAGGTTAAGTCTGGGAGTGAGCCCCAAACTTTGTGTGGCCAAATCCTCTGCACGACAGCCCTTGCCAAAGCTGTCAGGGACAAGGTACAAGCAGCTGCTCCCATTCTCTTCCGCCATGGATCTCACAGCTGTTCCGCCAAGTCACGAGGCTATCCCTGGAGTCTCCTTGGCACAGCCGCTGATACAATGTGATCCTAAAAATCATGTCAAATCATAGGGCAGAGTAAAGCCTGGGAGATTACTGTAGGAAAAAACATCAACCTTCCCCAAAAATTCAAAGCTTGGCAAACATTGCTTGGGAAGAGACTCTTCCAAATGCTGAACTGGGAGAATCCCCAGAGAGCAGCAATGAAAAGCACTGGATGCACAGCAGACCTCAGCCTGCCATGACAAGATGGATGGAGACCCAAGAGGGGCAGAGAAAATCCCACTGCATGTGCATGGTCAGTGAAGCCCTGATGAAACCTCCTGAGAATCTCTCACCAGCCTCTTCCACAGCACAGGACAGGGAGCACATGCTGGAAGAGGCTGCAGTTCCCACCACCTCACAGATGGGAGCAGACAATGCACAGTAATGTGAAAACTATCAGTAAGGAAAAGCAGGTGTGCATTAGTGATCCAGGTGGATTGTTGTGCCTATGGCTTCCTGGGACACATCAAGGGGCTGAAGCAAGTCTTGGCCATGGTCAGCTCTCAATCTCTCCCAGCTGTGTTCTCCACCATTGCTTTTTCCCTAGAAATTTTACAGCAGCAGCGGCATGATCTTTGAATGATAGAATCATGCGACATTCTGATTTAGAAAGGATCCACATGATCATCAAATCCAACAGAACTGCACAGAACACCCCAAGAATCCCACCATGTGGCAGAGAAAAATGAGTGTGTGCTGAGCAGAACCCCACACACCTTCTTGAAAACTGACTGCACTTGGAAAAAACATTTTTACTTGAAATAACTAAGGAAGAAAAAAATGAGATACTTTCTGAAAAAATGCTCTAACCAGCAAGAAAAGGAAAGTGAACTCTATCAGTGACATTTCCTGAAGCAGCTCTATCAGTTCCTGCTACTGCATTTCAAATTCATACCCCATCCTGCCACTGAATTAGTTTGATGGTTAAGCAAATCCCAAGTTAAATCCAGAAATTGGTGTATCTAGTAATCCCAGGGAGCTGTGATATCATCTGCCTTGGACTTCTTGCCTTTAGCACGTAAGAGACAAAAGCAGAATTTACTTTACTACATGGAGTCCTTGTCTTTCATCCTGTGAAACACTAAATGGTAGTTAATATGGACTTTTCCTGTAGTCATCCAGGAGAAACAAAATCCCACACTCTATTTAACTGGGATTCCAAAAGGCAAACCTTACAAATCCCAGGAGGTGGCTGTTTTGTAGTTCCAAATAAAAGTTTCTCCTGTGCTTCAGACACAGCAATAATGGCTGGGAGCTGAAAATTAACATTAAAATAAGTAAGTGATATTAAAAAAAAACAAAAAAAAACCCCAAAAAACAAAAACAAAAACAAAAAAAACCCAAAAAAACCACCCCACAAAAAACAATGCAGCGATTTAACAGCTCCACACAACCTTGGCTGAGATTCTCCCAAATAACCCCAACAGTCTGGCTCATACTTCCAGGGAACGTGGCCCAGAGCCTCGCATCAACCTCTCTCCTGAAACAAAAGCTGGAGTTATTTTAAGCTCTGCAGCACCAGTAAACAGGAGTCAACAGGTCATCTCTGCTGGCTTCTGCACTCCCAAATTAGTCCTCACAAGGGTCTGTACGTGCTCAGCTCTCACAGGAATTAGGGGTTAGGACGGGTTGGATTAATATTTACCATTTTTCTTTTCACCAAAAAACAAAAGCAGAAAGCAAAAGGATTTTCCCACAGGGTTGCTGTCTGATCCCTGAAAACCTGCTCCTTTCTCCTCTAGAGACAGACTTGTATGGAAGTAATTTATCCAGGCATTAGGGAATACTCCACAGACAGCAATGCTGGGCAGATGAGAACAGCAGAATAAATTTATATTGATAAATAAATGTAGCTTCACCCCCTGGAGCAAATTGGAATGGCCACATTGTAAAGGCTAAAATTTGTGAGGGGTAGGAAAAGTCCAAAATAGGAGAAGAGAAGGCACGCAGGGCGGCACAGTAACAGAATTACCTAGAAAGTGTTTTAAATGCCCTTCTTTACATCACTTCTGCAATGCCACTCTGCTGAACTTCCCAAGAAGAGGGGGTGTCTTGAGCTGAGTCGCCACATCAGAGGATATAAAGCTCTGCTCTCTTCCACTTCTGCTGCTTCTGAAACTCCTGGCATACACAGGGAATATTCCTTTCCTTACATTCAGAACAGCTGGAGGTGAGACAGCAGCACAGTCAGGGGCACAGCACGAGGAAAATTCACAGCAGATGAGAACGCAGGAGTCCAGCAGTCCTTTAGCTCACTTGTCAGGAATAACCTAACTCCAGTCACATCACCCTTCCCCTCACATCCCACTTCCAGTTTATGAAATAGACCACAGACTGACAAATATGTCATAATTATGGACACAAACAAAGGTGTAGTAGAAGTAGCTTTATCAAAGTATTTAAATTTTGTGGCAAATCTCTGCATCAACATGGGCAGGGAGGCAACTAAATGCTCTGCAGTAGCAATTTCAGTTGCCAAACTATTCCTTGGATAGACATTTATTACAAGTAGTTTCTCTGTCCCTATTTCTCCAAGAGTTTAAGGCACAAAAGCCTGAAAAAGGGCTTATAACATGTATATAAGTGCTAGTATTTTCACTTTCCCCTCTAATGCAACATATCAGCTTAAATATATTGCTTGGCCATCCAGCTTATACAACATCCAGTAGAAAACTGCTTTCCAGGTTAACAACCATTTGTTGCACAACATATCAATGCAATTGGTCTGACCCATTTTTGCTGTCAGATCCTCAGTTTCACTCTGACTGGACACTAGTCCAGTAGTGGAAGACACTACAAAATCTCAACATCTCAAAGAGACCATCAAGGTGTGTCCACAATAAAAAAAACATAAAGGCATGATACACAAAATAACATTTAAATATGGTTGCTGGAAAAAGTGTTATAAATTGATGGTTCATGGGGAATTATTTCCGCATACATAGGTAGAAAAGCAGGCCAGGTGTGCAAGACATCACCAGGTAAAAGCTTTATAACACTTCTTTCTGTCTTTGCTCTCCAAAGTGCTCTTTGGGTTGACTGCTTAAGAACATCAAACTTGCAAGCTCAAGATCACAGCTTGAGTTAACCACAACATAAGCTTTCATCCCATGCTCAAGTTACAGCAACCATACCCAGTCACTGGAAAGATTTTGAGACATTTTAGTGGTGTCCAACAATGATCTTTTTTGAAATAACACATTCATGAGCATTGGGTCAAATGACTTAAGACAGTTGAATGGGCAGCAAAGCAGAAAGATGGGCAGGAACCAAAATGCAAAGGGTAATTTTACTTAAAAGACCAACTTTTTATTGTACGATGGAGTAGAGTCTTTCTCCTGTGCCATCTTGTTGAAAGTTTATAAATTACACTTCTCAGTAAGTATGAAGAGTTCATTTCAAGACAAGAGGAACAAAACTGTTGCAGTTCTAATTTTCACCATGAATAAAGGTTACCATGATGCTCCTACAATACTTGTTCTCTACAGGAAAGGCCACAGTCCTCCTGTACTCCAAGTACCTGGGTGGGGAAAGGGCCACCCCTCACAACTGTAGTATCCAGGGCAGCATAACAGTCCGGAGCACACTGGGAGGATGTCTCACAGACACAATGCCTCAGCAATGAGGCTACAACACGGCTGGGATCTCTGATGAGACCGTGTCCAAAGGCTGCCAATGACAGTCCATCAAGGCATCGTAGAGCTCTTCACTCTGTTCCATAAACTGCTTGTTTGCTTCATGGACATCTAACTGAGGTGTGGGATCTATGGGAGGAAAGACAGACAAATAGGTCACACATCAAAGGTATTCAGAAAAAAAACACCCTTTAAACAAGTTTGTATATTAAAACAAACATGGGGGGAGTATCAATATTTCCAGGGCAGGTGTCAAAGGATAGTGCCAGACTCTGTTCAGTGATGCCCACTGACAGGACAAGGAGCAACCACCTCAACATGAACAAGAAGTTATTTTCATGGAGGGTGGCAGAGCACCGGAACAGCTGCCCAGGGAGGGTGTGAAGTCTCCCTCTCTGGAGACATTCCAAACCTACCTAGATGTGTTCCTGTGTCCCATACTCCAGGTAAGCCTGTATTAGCAGGGAATTGGACTGGATGATCTTCAGAGGTCCTTCCAACCCCAAGTATTCTGTGATTCTGTGTGTCACCAAACATTCCCACCACTTGCCCAGTCACAAACCTGACCAAATCAGTCAATCCTACTCAATCTCTCTTCAATGAGATAAGGAATAACTACATCCAAACATGTCCCTTTTTACAACAGTGATTGCCCCACAGGACAGCCAGTGGAGGGAACACACACCTGCACCTCACAGCCCAGTGAAGCCACCTGCACTGCCAGAAGGGGCTCGCCCTAATGGAAAGGCAGAAGCAAATGCAGAGGCACCCACTCCCTTCTGCTCCCTCCACTGTGAGGTCACAAATGATGGATGGACAGATGGATGGGAGCATCCTGTGCTGCTGCAAGCAGTCACCAGAACTCATCTGCCAAATCCTCCAGCAGCTCAAAGCTGGAGTCACAGTTAGGAATGAAGGGAGTGTCAGTGGCACCACAGCATCATGGTGAGCATAGCCCTATTTTACATGTGGAAGAAATGTTTAGAAAGCATTTTCGAGCTGGACAACAAGCGTGCAGGTCCAATCCTGCTGCTCTGAATGCACAGTGATGGACTCCCCAAACCCCTGTAGTATGTAAAGCTCACCTGACAACTCCAGCAACCCAAAGCTCAGGTTATCAGAGTAGCACAATCACAACGGTGAGTGAATGACTCTCAATACAAAGCCGAATGAATGGAAAGACTCAAAAACACATCAGGAATATAATGTTTTTAAACATTTAACTTCCTTGTGAGGGAGGTGAGGCCCTGGCACAGGCTGCCCAGGGAAGCTGTGGTTGCCCCATTTCTTTAAGTGTCCAAGGCCAGGTTGGACAGGGCTTGGAGTGACCTGGTCAAGTGGAAGGTGTCCCTGTCCATGGCAGTGGGTGGATAAAGATGGCTTTGGAAGTTCCTTCCCACCCAAACTGTTCCAGGATTCTATTTGGTTTTAACTACATCATGTTGTAAGACATTACAGGAGAAGAGATTTAAGGAAAAGGAATGATACAGTGACAATACATGAATTCAGTTTCCTACAAAGGTAGGAATCTTTCATTTAATCAACCACAAAAAGAAATATCCAGAGCTATCCCAATTCTAGTCCTGGTATGTTTGGTTCAGCAAAAGGAAAGCTCTCCTAGAATGCTTTTAAGAGCCATTAACAGCTTCCACACACATCATCACTCATACCTGTGGATCCTGTAGATCTGTTACTATGTGATTTTTAATTTTTACTTTTTTTTTTTTTTTAGGAATAGAGCAAGATACACTGCATAGTGCATATTGCACTCAAGACAGAAATCTAAAATGGCCGGCATGAAATGATAGCTTCTTGCATCAATAAATGAAAGCTACTTGTACAGGTATCTAAAACCCCAATCTGATTTAGTGACCCATTTCAAGCAACAACTGCTTGAAATATTTTATCAGTGTGGTGACTCGTATTATTCCCTTTTACTTGTAAACTAAAAGCACAATTAAGTATTCTGGCCTCTAAATGTCAAGATTTTGCAGTAAAACAGAATATCTACTTTTTTCTTGGAAGCATATCAGAAAAAAAAACCCTAGTAAAAAAAGGTTAACAATTTCAGTACTACAGAAGATTAAAATCTCAGTGCTGGGGAAGTCAAACAGCTTCAGTCCTCACCAGGTTCAGACTAGGAGCAGCAAGAGTAAAACCAGGATGCAACTGTTCTAGGCAATAGTGACCCACACATTTTCTCAGATTTACTCGAAGATAGAGGTATATTATAAATTGAAATTAGGGCCAATTTGAGAAAGTCTATCTCCAAGCAGTGCAGAACATACATACAACTTCAATACAGGATTTGAGAAACATACCTTCCAATGCATCCTCACCAACTTCTTCATATGTCTGCAAGGAAAAACAAACCCCTTAGGACAGTGGATAATTATATTTTCTTTTGCAAGCATCACTTGTTGATTAGTACTGTCAAAGACTGACTTTTATACTGGAGTTATTACAACAGAATTCTTCACACATAAGCCTGTGTTCCATTCCTAACACTCCATGGGCAAGATCCTACACTAAACCTCTAACAGAGGCAGTTCTTGAAATTCCAGGGTTGAAGTGGGGTGACTGTTCTGATGTGTTCTATCCCTTATAACAAAGTTTTTGAAGGATCCCAAAGGCACTCTGAGCACTGCCTGTACCAAGAGAACTCTTCTACCATCACAACTGTACTAAGAGACCCTTTATGTCCACCAAACTTTTTTTTACCTCAGCAATATACTCTCCATAAGGCAACAGGACACACCAGGGGCTAAACACTAAATAGTAGCTATATTAAGACTTCATTATTAAGAGGTATATACTAAGATCTCTTGGTGTGTTCAGTTTGGAGCAGAGCAGACTGAGGACAGAGCTCCTTAGGGTCTGCAGCTCCTCCTGAGGGACAGCTCCAATCTCTGCTCTCCATGACCAGGGACAGGACCTGCTGAGGGAACAGTTGGAGCCTCCTCCTGTCAGGGGAAGGTCAGGCTGGATATCAGGAAAAGATTCTTCCCCTAGAGGGAGCCTGGCCACTGAACAGGCTCCCCAGAGAATGGTCACAGTTCCAAGGCTGCCTCAGCTCCAGAAGCATTTGAACAATGCTCTCAGGCACAGGGTGGGATTGTTGGGGTGTCCTGGGCAGGGCCAGGAGCTGGACTCTATTCCTGTGGGTCCCTTCGAGCTCAGGACATTCTGTGATTCTCAGAGCTGAAGATGACATGCTCTCATTCCACCTTTCAAGCTTGTGCTGCCCTACCTGCATGGTGCTCTGCGTGTAGCCATACTGGGGGTAGCTGTAGCTGTAACTGCCCGTGTTCTGGTCGTACCCCCACTGAGCGTAGTAGTTGTGATACTGTTGGTAATACTGGTTGTAATTATAGTTGTACATCTGACTGTACTCCATTGGTTTCATACGATTACTTAAAAAAATAAAGCAGGAAAAAATACCAATAAAATAGCAATAAACCATTTTTTAAAGTTGCAATACAATAGCACAGAACAAGTATGAAAAAAGCAGTGAAATAGCTTAAGATACAATGTGGTAAAGAGACAAGGCTTAGTCTAACAAGAAAATTTCAGTCTTTAAAATATATTCACTATTTACCGCAGTAGTATTTATTATTTGCATATATTTGCATAAAGAAAGAAGTGTTTTAAATTTAATACCCTTTCCTGTATTCATATTCCTTTTCATTAATAAACATTACTTTCATTCTTGATAAGTTAACTTGGTATCACTTCCTGGCTCTGGGAAGGGAAGAGTTCAGGACTACAAGCTTCAGTTTAGAACAATCCTGAACCACAATCCAGATACTGGAGTCCCCTCTTCCGTCTGGTAAAGAGGATGAAGTAATCTGCAGCTTTCTGAGAGAAAGTACTGAGCCTTGCTTTACAGGAAGAGTTAAAGACTTAAAGGCTGGCAAAAAACCTTGAGTTTTGTAAGAATGGATAAAACTCTCCTTTTTGCCACTGTCATACAGAAACCTAAGCAAGGCCCTGTCCCCTTTCTCTCTGAGCCAGGTGGTCTTTAATGCACAGACTTGAAAAAGTTAATGAAATAAGAACTACTAGTAATCCAAAAATAAACTTAAATGCTCTGAGAACTGACTAAAATTCCTATTCCTTGCCACTTTAGGAAGTGACAGCATTCCCAAGGAACACCATTTCACCTAACTATCAAGGTTTCAAATAATAAGATGACAAATATTGTTTGGAAATGAAAATATGTCACACATAAAGCTATTTCTACTAATGATGACATTAGTGAGAAGCAGGAAGAAGGAAACATCAATCTTCTCACCACAATGCACCCATTTTTTCTGCTTTTCTCTTCCTTCCCCCGCCAAGATTTATGAGGTCACTGAAAATCTAAATATTATTCAAACAGGGAGCAATTACTATGATTTGTATTACCCTAGTGCTACGAGCCCCAAGTCAGACCAGGATCTCATTGTATCAGGTTCTGAACAAACACAGAAAAAAAAGTTAATCTTTGCCCCAAAAGTCTTATATGTAGTAGATAGAATAATAGAATTAGCAAGGTAGTTGAGCTTTGCTATCCAGTCATCATTAAAAAGATTTAAACTATTTCGATTTAATGCAAAGGAACATACATTTTAAATACAATCATATTTAACTACAGTGTGTGCGCATGTGTAGGGGTTTAATAATGTATACAATTCAAAACAGTGTAAAATGCTCAGTATTGAGCTAATGTTATAATTTCTTTGAACTCCAGGGCATTCTGATACTCCCCATATTCATCAGTATTCTTTCATTTTGTGATTGAGACATCCAGGACATGTATCCAAAGCACTAAAAGGCATTTAAAACCAGATGTCATTTTTCATATAAATGTCCAGCTGTTCTACTCACGCTTTTGGTATAGCCACACTCAAGCGTACAGGTTTAGAGCCCAACCCCACAGCTCCCTGACACTCTGTCAGTGCTCTCTTCTGTTCCAGTTCATCTGTGAATTTCACGAACCCGTAACCTCTGCAGAGACATAAAAAAATTCACATAAAACCAACCCCAAAGTGCAATGCCACGTTATAAAAATTAGTTACAGTGAAGTTTGATTTGGTTTGGGAAAAAGTGTACAGAAATGTTCCTTAGGGTTGTTATCCCTGCTCTTGGGAGAGATGAAATTATTCTACCTTCCAGCCGCTTTTCCAAAAGCCTGAAGCCACATGTCCAAGTTCTGGCAGTACTTTCAAGGGCTTGTCAATGTAAAGTAGTTCTTGTGCCAGTGGATTCTGGGGAACTGGAAGTGAGCTGACACAAGCCATGTTGAAATGTGTGAACTGACACACGGTAAAGCCCCAAATCTCTGCTGGGAGGATACTGATATTCTCAAGAGCACAGCTGGAACAGAGACAGCACATCCAGAACCCATGGACTCTGCAACAAGCCTTCATTGTGATGTGGCAGAACTGCACGTCAGCCAGACAGAAAACTCCAACTCCCTCCAACCCCAACAATCCTTTGCGTGGGCTTTTGATGCTGTAGTGAGTCAGAAGCAATGCAACAGCATCCAAGAGGGCAGTGCCAGGATCTCATCATGGGATGGGCTGCCTAACGCAGCAGAAAGATCAAAGACTTAGGTGTGGGAGGGTAAGAGGAATCCATCTAAGCAAAGGAAGAAATTTGGGAGGGAAGGGCTTGTCTACCTGGGGAAAAGAACAAGCCATAAGCAAGGGTGTAAATTTAGAGTGCATTATCTATTCTGTGGGAACTGCTAAACACCAAGTAATGTGCTATTTTGAAAGCAGCATTACCTACTTCTCATGGGAGGTCCCCACCAGCAGCTATTTCAGAGCAGTTCATGCCCCAGAAAATGCAGTACCTTGCACAGCAAGCTCCACACACAAGTCCAAAAATCTTACATATATATATATATATATATATATATATATATATATATATATATATATATATATATACATACAAACTAGATTATTAAACACAAGCAAAACTCTACACAGACCCACGTTCATTTAACTTGCCCTCTGCCAAAGGATTATGGCAAATTAATCCAGTGCAAGTCAACTTCTAAGTCAGTTTAAGGTGTTCACACACAAACCCAACTAAGTTTCTAAGTGCCAAAAGACTCCTGCAGATTTTCAGATGGGAGCAGGAGTGTGAAAGAGAAAGTGGGAAGACTGGCAGTTCCAAAAGAGACACAAATAGAGATGGATGCAGTGTACAGGAATAGATGCTGGGTGCTGCAAGGGAGACAGTGATTCTTCCAAGTCTTCCAGACACTGATTCTTCCAACTCTTCCAGACATTTAGCTGTTCTCCACCAATGGCTAAACCATTGGTGGGGAAAGAAATAATTTCTTCCTGGCCAGGACCTCCCTACAGACCTTCTGTCGTGCCCCTGAAGTTTGGAAAAGCCTCAGCACCTGTACCCTCAGCAGAAAGCAGAGAAGTAGGCACACCACCACAGCACCATGCTCCAAGCTCCTCTCCTGTCTGGACAAGAGGGTCTGGGAGGAGGCCTTCCTGATCCACCAGCCTTGGCTGGAAGGGCCAGGGCTTGTCTGCAAGCTCTAAGCTCCTCTCTCACATCACACTGACACCTGCAGATGTCTCAGCTTTGAGCAATTGCATAAGTCCCAACAAAGCCCCTGGCACCAACACTGTGGCACTGCCAGGGGAGACAGCTTTGCTCTTCCCAGAAACAGGACTTTAAGTCCCTACTCCTTCCCCACTTCCCAAGCTACCACAGTTTCCCTTTCCTTGAGGTCTGCACCTATGCACAGTTCCCAACCTGCAGCACCAACAACTGTTCTATAGACAGAGACTGAAGCAGGTGCAGCACAACAGGAACTGTGAGGTTTACACTGAGGAGGAGCAGAAGGCACACAGAGCCAAACACAGCAGTGTCAGTCCCAGGGGAGGTGGCAATGACAGCATGAGGACAAAATAGCCAGAGAGACTGAGTAGCTCTGCAACAAGTTCAAGATGCACGTGAAGAAGAACTTCATGACTGGGGAGTGCAGCTCTGGAACAGGCTGCCCAGACAGATTGAATTAACTCTATTCTGGGAGATTTTCCAGGCTACACAATTAATGGATGATATGATCTAGTGCAGGCTACAGTCCTGTTAGGAGCTAGACCAGAGACCTCCAGAGATTCCTTCAAACCAACCTGTCTAAGATTAAGAAACCACATATCAGAAGGTGGAGGGACCTACAGCCATAGCCTATATCTTATCCCAACATTCTCACAGGTGTTATATTACAGAATTGTGCTTCACTGAAGCCATGCTCTGCTTTGAAAACAAGGATGCTCACCAACTGCTCCTTCCTCTGGAAAATACAGCTTAATTGCATGCTATTTAGAAAATGTTTTAATTACATTAAGAAATCCAACTTTTTGATAGCTGTTTTTGTCAAGACATTTTCAGGAAAGACAAACAAGGCAGCTACTGAGAACCTGACAGTGAATCACAGCTTTGTGTGCCCTACCCTGTTTGAAAGAAAACCTGTACAGCTATCACAGGAATATACACTCAATAGGCTAAAGTTTGTAAAGCACAATTCCACCCAAGAGTCCAGGAAGAGAGTGTTTCAATATTACTCAAGATATTTTTCAGCATTTTATAAAAGACAACTTACTTGGATACTCCTGCCTGGTCCAAAACAACTTTTCCACCTCTACATGATGGATAAACTTTAACAAAAAATTCATATAACATCCCATCATCCACGTCAGGAGTCAGGTCTCCCACAAAAAGGGAATATTCTGGACTAAAGAAATCAAAAGTAAACGTCTTAAATACAATCAAAAGAAAAACAAAAGGGACATGCTGAGTGACAGTTACCATTTAGCTTAAATATTTGAACTCAGAGAAGAGTGATATTAAAAGACCATGTAATGGAGATGTTGAAGTGCCACCAGTTAAGCTGCTTAACTAAAATTTTGATTGACACTGCTTTTTCAAGTTAATCCAAGCAGGACAACCAACCAACTGAATACTGCTTTTTCTTTAAAGATTATTTCAATGCTTATTACTCAGGATATCTCTGATTTCTAAAACGACAAGAAAAAATATCTCATTTATAGAGATGTTATTTCCAATACATAGATCTCAAATTATAATACATAGATCTTAAATTATAATATATGAATTAGATACTTTGATGCTACAAAGCTTAAGTACCTCAAAGGACACTGGATAAATCTGTTGTGCCACACACAGGGCAAAGCACAAAACTGGCAGACTAAGTTCTCTTCCTTCTACTAAAGACTGGCAGTGATGAACTTTGGGTTTATATATTTTGAATAATTTTTGCAAGGCAATTAATAGAGAGACATTAAGCAGGCAAAATTAATATTTAAATATTGAGCACTTACCTGTTATCAGGCTGTTTTCCATATGTTGCATAATTCAATTTAAATCGCTTCGCCTGAAACAAGGCAAAAACGAATCCATACATTCAAATGTCATCATGTGAATTCAAGCAATTAGGGAAAAATACAACAAGCTGATATAATGCAACTTAATGACTCATTTTCAATGCCTTCAAGCCAATCAGTTAAGGTAACAAGCACATTTTTATTTAGCATCAGTACAGATATAATAATGAAAATCAAAATGTAATAACAAATGTTAATTTTCTTCCCATTTTAAGGTCTTAAAATGAAACAACAGTACCACTACTGGACTTTTGTGATTTAACACAAACACTAGCAGACCAGAATCAAACATACCAGAAAATGGAATCAGCCTGAGTCTGGAAGTGTGGCTAAATACTTGGCTCTGGACATTTAGTAAGATTCAAAATTAAAGGGTTCTGAAAGAACTACTACTACTGAAAGGACACTGGAGCGCTCTTTAAATTTTGCATCTGAATTTATTTTTGAAACAAGTTTCCCAGCAGCCCAGATTTGTGCCCTCTGGCACATCTGGAACACTCTGTCCCCAACCTACCATACTTTTAGCAACTTTTACCCAGCTTACATTTAAGTTTAGACCAAGATCTAAGAAGACCAAGATCTTTGAATCAGCTCTGGGCTAATCTCAGGATCAAGACTTCAGATCATAAAATCAGGATTTCGGATCACAATCAGAAATGCCCTAGAGATCAGGGTACTTGTTCAGTATAGTGAAGAGCCCAGTGTGTTCCTGGACCTTGTATGATGGATTTAATTCCCTCAAAAACAGGTAAGTAATTATTGGGAAATAGAGCACAGTCTTATCTCTAGGCTATAGTCCTGTTCCTTGCATGCTTGCATTCTTTGGAGCACAGTACTACACAACCTTCTGTGGATCATTTACAAGCTAACACAAAATTTAGATTCCCCTTTGAAGCACTTAAATTTTTTTTTTTTTTTTTTTTTTTATCTCACTCTTCACTGCAATATTCTGGCTTTAAAATTAACAAGACACCTGAGAGTATTTTCACTCAGATGGGAACTGGGAATACCAATGCTTGGAAAAGAGAGACAGCACCAGCACCATGGCTCTCTGTTATTCCTTTGACTGATTCAGTATTTAAAAATAAATAAAAGCATGTACCACACTCAAGTTTTCTGTAAACAAAATTCTTTAAATGCAAAGGATGAGCTGGGCACTTGCCTGCCAAGTGTACTGATTTGGCTGCTTTGGATCTCTGCCTGACATCTGTAATTCTCTCCGTGTGTTATGCAAATCATCCCTCCACACTGTTTTGAACAAAACTGTGAAGTAAGATGGGTATTCCCAAAACCAAACTTCCATTGTTATCTTACTCCTTGCAAGAGCTGCTCTCTTTGTCTCTCCAGTGATTATACAAGGCATCCGGGATGATCAGCTTGCCTTAATCATGAGAAAACACGTGAAACAGGTATCTCCAGGCCTCTCATCAACTCCTTTTAACAGGGCATGTCACCCACTCAGGAACGCTGACTAAACAGCTCAATCTGAACTTCCCAGTCTCCTACTCTGGGTATTAACTACTCTGAAACAGGAACCCATTTACCTTGTATATCACACCGTAACTGAGGTGATTCTAGAGCTGCTTTATGAATCAGTCACCCCAGCTACTGCAGCCAACTCCTGTGGGTACAACAGACAGCTGTGTTAGCCGTCTCATTTTAATCTACCACATATTCGAGTCAACATCCTAAAATTAGCCTCTCTGCCTATTCCTCCTCTTCTCCCTAACTACCCAGCTTTTATGTAGAGGAGAGAGTTATGCACTGCAATTATTCAATACTCTCTCTTGTTCTCCACTGTAAAGAGGTTTGAGTAACTTCTCTTTGCTAAGGGCCAAGAACAATGCAAGATTAATAGTCATGTTTCTCTTGCCAGTGTTACTCAAAAGACAGTGTGAACTTGCAAGTTCATCCTGTACACATGTAACAACAAACACAGCTAAAGTCTCAGGTTGCCTCATCCCTGAAAGTGTTCAAAGCCTGGCTGGATGGGGCTTGGAGCAATTTGGTCTAGTGGAAGGTGTCCCTGTCTGTGGTAGGGGATGAAATACGATAAGCTTTAAGCTCCCTTCCAACCCAAACCACTCTGTGACTCCATGATTACACAAAAGGACAGAGATGGAAGAATTGTGGCAGACATACACTATACTCAGTCAAATTTCTTCCTTGCTCTTCTCAGATTTCTGATTAGTCCAACTTTGGTAACAGCAGCAATGGTCAGATATAAAAAACATCCCACAACACTTCTACACCTGAATTTTATCTAGACAGTCACAAAGAAATCAGTGGTTTTTCTCAACAGTTTTCAGAGCAAGAACATTAACGGTTTTATAGTCATAACTTGAGTTCTAAAGCAAAGAAGAATCCCAGCTTGCTAAGTATTCAATTTATCTGTAATTATTAAAATACACATTCTACACTATCTGTCCCTTCCAAGTTTTGGTTCTCAACTGGCTGATCCCATTTACTTACCGGTGTAGCACCAGGAAGTGGTTTTCCATTGATTTTGTGCAAACATTTCTCTGCAGTAGCTAGATCTGCAAATTCTACAAAGCAATAGCCTGCTGGAATTCTGAACATACAACACAGAGGAGAAGAGACAGAAGTTATAAAGTTAAAACACATTTGATGAGGAAAACTGTATTTTAGATAAGTGGTAGGAAATTTGCTATAGTTGAAATACATAGAACAGTTTCTTTTTAAAGTATAAATATTAGCTACCAAAGAGAAGCTGGATGTTAAGGGATAACCTCTACTTACCATAAGTCAGGTCAACATAAGCACACAGAAAATGGTTTAGTTTACAGTTTACTTCCTATTTTCACTGACCATCAATTTGCCCGCCCAAGTTTAAACTACTGAAAACTGAAATTACAACACTTAAAAGAATAATGGATAAGAATTAAACTGCTTTTATTCTGCATAAATCACTATTTTTATTTCAAATGAACTCTAAAGGTTCTCTTATTGCTCCAAGTCAGACTTCCCACCTCTATTAGCATCACATAGCTGCACTACAGACTAGTGACCAAAGCCTGGGGAGGTGTAATTCCCTGAGGGATGGAATGAGATACATACACCACTCTGACTGAGTGCTGGAGCACTGCAGGATGAGGACCAAACCTTGTTTGTTGAGGGAAGGCTGAAGAGCCAACAGTGCCCTCTCCATTTCTCTGATCAATATTCCCATACCGGTGGCAGCAATGGTGAGACTCTCAAAGGGAAAATTCACTCTGATATAGAAGGACCACAGCAACGCTTCAGTCCAAATGCGCTCAGAGAACAAACAGAAACAGTTACCCTGTTAACCTGTTTCGAATGATTTTTACACTCAGTACAAGCTCTCCCATGGTGGCAAAGGCTCTTGAAACAAAGTTTTCATCCATATAGGGCTCCAGCTATAAAAGCAAAAAAAGAATGAAAGTTAGATCAGAGCATCTACAAAAAAGAGAATATGTGTCAATGTCCCTCTAATCAGTTAAAACATTATTGAGAATGATTTTACCCTTACACTTCAAAAAGAAGACTCATTTAAGAGGGTCGATGCCACTCAAAACCAGCAGGCATGCATGAACCAGGCTCAACAGTCTGCAAAGTGGAACCCAAGAGACAGCATGAATTTCAGAGAACAGGGAGCTTCACAGAAGGACAAAAGCTACTCAGAAACATACAGCAACAAACTGAGCATTTGCTACAGGGAGCAGGGGAGAAGGTGGCAGGCTCCTTCTCCAGGTGCAAGTGAAGGCTGGGCCAGCATTGTGGATACACAGGTGTGGCATAACCCCGGATGGCATGTGGCAGGTGACACTGCCCCGTGGAGCTGTGGTAGGGGTCTGCAGAGCTTTGTCTGCCTCGCACAACCCCGGAATACCAGGGCAGCACTTGGGGGAAGCTCTGGAATCTTGTCCCATGGCAGCTCTACGCTTCATCCTGCCCATGGGAGCACTGACTTTGTTCATTTCACAAGGAAGGACCGCACTGTGCAGGTAAGAGTGCATGTGAACATGCTGGAGAGCAGGTGTCTGTGTGGTGTAAGGGACTGACAAGTAGGAAATGGTGCTGGAATTTGGATCAAATATACTATGAAGAGCCTGAGTGAACAGGACACCTCTGTGTATAACAGAAACTGGAGGAGGGAACTAACCAAAATGAAAATGGGGAGCAGTGTGTGTGACAGGTAACACGAAACTGAAAAATGTATGTATAAAATATATATATAGCTCCATGTACCCTGTGTAAGACAGGTGTCTCATGGTAACCTACAGCCCTCAAGTATCTGTTTGTCTATCAAGTGGCTCCACCACTTGCATGTGTGACAGATTGTGTAGTATGTTAAAGTGACCATACTGCACTTGCACGTGTAAAAAGCAGCAGATGCCCTGTGGAGGTGAGTGTGAAGCAGAATTGAGTTGTCTCAGGAGCAGAAGCAGCACCACTCTGCACAGACATGCCAGGATGATCCTGGCTGTGTGTGTGTACAGAAAGTTGTATTTGTAAAGACAACCAGTTGCTTGGATATGTCCGTATGGCTCAAAGAGCCACGGCCTGCTTGTGAGAGTAGTGGTGAAAAAGAAGATGGGCTTTATCGTAGAGAGATGACAAAAAACTCTCTGTGTGGGGAAAAGGAGAACGGACTCCACAGAGTCTCCATGCATGAGTAAAGGCAGTAGAGGACACCCTGATACTGTGACAAACTGCTGAGTGTGTGCGTGGGAGAGAAGTACCCAGTGGGATTCTCAGGAATGTGCTGGGCTATGTGTACACACACAGGTGAGAGATGAGGAACACTACATGCAAGCAAGTCTGTGCTGGTGTGAGCTGCAAGGGGCTGAAGGCAGATACGCGTCCAAGAAACAGGTGGCAGGGAAGTTGTGACATGTATACGCATAGTGGAGTGAACACAGGTGTGTACAAATGTGTGACAGCAAAGGCACTATACGCAGCAGTGGGACCGTGTGTGTGTGTCACAGTGTACCACAGTGGTAGCAATGCAGTCACCACAACACACTGAGCACACACACATGCAGTGCGGCTGGGTGGCAGGGCACTACAACATGCTGGGGTGAATATATGTGTGTGAAAGTGTGTGCTCAGCAGTGAATGTGAAAGACACAAGGGCACAAGAGCGAGGGTGTGTGAAGGGCACACGAGGGACACTGGGTTGTATCACTGTGAGTGTGCCAACAGTGTGCATGTGAATGGGCAGCAAGACACCCTTGGGTGAAGAAGCACCTGTGAGTGTGCTTCACATGGGTGCTCTTCCTGCCAGGTACACACACAGGCAGGAATGAGGGACCTAGCAGGAAGTGTAAGTGCTTGTGAATGTGTGTGCATGTAGGAGAGTCAAAATCCCTATGAGAGTGTAAGTGCACCCAAAGGTGCGCACGTAGGGGGCAGGTTGTGAGGGATAATCCTGGAAAAGTGCATACAAATGTGCCTACAAGTGTGAGCACAATCAGCAGCACAACCATGAGTGTGTGTAAATCCCATGTACAATGTAAGCATGTAACTGCCTACAGCAGCTGAGCAGGTAAAACAGTAGATAAATCCTCAAAGAATGCACGTGTACATGCTGTGGGTATGGGAGTAAGTGCCTCGTAAGAGTATGGACGTGTGAGACTTTTTTGTGCCCATGCATGTGTCTGACCACCAGGGACACTGGTCTAAGTGTAGCTGTGACCTGGCTACAATGAGGATCACTCTGGGGTGTGTGTGTGTGTAACTGGTCACAAATGTGCCTGTCAGGCTGGGGTTTATGTCTGAGAGTGTGTGTGTCAGCCTGTGTGAGCATGTCAGCATGCATAGGAGTGTATGACCTGAATGTCACTTGGGGAGTTTAGGTGTATCTGAATGTGTGAGGGGCTGTGAGGCTGTGTCAGTGTGGGGGTGCCAGTGGTGTGAAGGGGACAGTCAGTCAGGGAGAGGGTCAGCTGGTGTCAGATGTCAGAGTGAGGGTATCAGAACTGTGAGGATGTCAGTCTGTCGGTTGTGTGGGTGTCAGAGCGAGAGTGTCAGTCGGTCATAGCAAGGCTGTCAGTTGTAATGGTGTCAGACAGTATGACGGCGCCGGAGTGAGGGCATCAATTGGTGCGAGAGTGTCAGTCAGTGCGAGAGTCAATGAGAGGGTGTCGGTCGGTCGGTCGGTGGGAGAGCGTCAGTCAGTCATGGTGCGGGTGCCGGTCAGTGACGGTATCAGACGGTCAGTGCCTCCCGCGCCCCGCCCCGGCCCGGCCGCGGACCCCCGCAGCCCCGCCGCCCTCCGCACAAAGCCGCGC